>NC_080587.1:73289861-73592203 GCF_029962835.1 Magnolia sinica | reverse complement strand
CATCCCTATATCTCCCATCCTAGCCATCCATTTCTCATATTCCTCCATCAAAGAGAAGCTCAAGGAGCTAAGGAAGCCAAGGGAGCAAGAAGATCAAGCGGTGGGTGCTTTGATAGGGTAGTTTTTAATGTTTTTAAGATGGGCCAAGTGAGGCCAACCGATCAATGGTTTGGATCTCACTTTGGACCCTAAGATGTGGCCGATGGCCCACTTGGATCATCATGATCATTCCATGATGGGGCCATTCTCCATGGACCCCATCATGATGTTTATTTTTCTTGCATATTTAGGGTCATCTAGACCGTCTAATTTAGTGGAGGAGGGATCTCCACCGTTGGATTTTGATTTGAAGGGCCTATGTGTAATGGGACTCACTTGATGTATGATTTAGTGCAAGGGAGGGCCCATAGGGCCGGGGTCCCTCCATCACGCGGGTCCCACTCTCTATCTCTCTCCCTCCCTCTCTACTTCCTTTCTTTTTTATGTGTGATGATAATGAAGTTGTGTGGCCCATTAGGATGGACCCCACCATGAGGTAGGTATTTTATCCCGCCCATTTATAAGTGGGGCCCACCTTATATGTGTAGTACCCACGCCATCCATCATTTGATGGCCCACCTAAGCAAGGCCCACCCCAACGCATGTGGGCTACCAAACCGTCCAGCGTCCCTGGACGCTGGACAAAAAGGGAAAGCACAAATGTTAGCTTGTTAACAAGCATTTGGGGTGGCCTACTCTTATAGGGCCCACCTTGATGTAGGTATTTAATCCACGCCGTCCATTCCTTTTCCAAGCTTGTTTTAGGCGTTGAGCCGGAAGATGGGACCGATCAGACTTTCAGGCGGGCCATAACATGGCAAACAGTGGGCTTACCGTTGAAATATCCCCTATTGCTTCTATACATCGAAACAGGTCCAATATTGGGCTTGTTTTGCTTGTCTTGAGCCATGGAGGGCCATTGGACGGAGTGGATTATCAGACGTGGGCCCCACCTGTGAAAAACCGCAGGAAAACATCATTTAAAAAAAAAAAACAAAACATCACAGCAGCTGCTGCTGCTGTGTCAGAGAGGCAGCAGGCGCTGCCTGCACACCAACGCCCGGGCGGACAGGCAGCCACCCACGGCTCTAGCCATGGGCCCCACCTTGATGTTTATTTGTCATCCAATCCGTTCATGAGGTGGGCCACTCACAGAAGTGGGCCCCCTTAAAATTTCAGCTCTATACGGCACTCGGGTGGCCCACACCGTAGGAAACAGTGGGATTGAACCTCTACCTTTGAAACCCTTTTTGGGTCCACGGAAGTTTTGGATCAGGGTGAAATTTGTTTTCACCCTTCATCTAGGCCCACGTGGCCTTATCAACAGGTTGGATGGAGCGTAAACATTACGGTGGGCCCCACATGGAGCCCACAGTGATGTAAGTGTTTTATTGCCACCGTCCGGGCGGACGGTGGAGCCCGCTGTGATGTTTGTGTTGCGTGTTGGGTTCGTGTACGTGCGTGTGGGTGTGTACGTGTGTGTATATATATATATTTATATATATATTTATATATATATATATACACACACACACACACATATATATAATATTATATAATATTGTATGTATTGTATATATATATATATATATATATTATATACTATATTATATATAATATACTGGTGGTGGGAGGCCCATCTCAGTTTACTTGTGGCCCATGGTTGAGGCCCACTTTGATATATATGTAAGGCCCATGGGTCGAGGCCCATTTGATGTATTAGGGGCCCATGGGTTAAGGCCCATTAAGGTGTATTGGGACCTATGGGTTGAGGCTCATTTGATGTACATATGGGGCCCAATTGGTGTGGCCCATTTGATACACTTAAGGCCCATAAGATTAGGCCCATTTGATGCATTCTAGGCCCACGGATTATGGCCCATTGCAATGCACATAAGGCCCATTGGTGCGGCCCATTGATGTGGCTCACTTGATGAATATGAGGCCCATATGATACGGCCGATTTGATGTATTGAAGACCCAATGGGATATACCTAAGGTCCATTGCAATGTGCAATCCCAACATGATTTATGTAATGATGTTTGCGACGGGCTATACCTTGGGAGCAATGGCGGTTTGACGTCCCCATTGCAAGTATAGTGTTGGTTAAATGTCCGCATTATGACTTTTCCTAGGGCTCATACGTGTAATGTGTAGAGCCCATCTTCGTTATGAACATCATTCATCCCATATAACATGTTTAGTTCCATGATTCATGATCATATGCATCATACGTATGCTTGACATGAGAAATGACTGATCATAGCATATGCCTTCGGGCAGATTGTTTAGGGGCTCCCGTACAGGGGGTGTTGCCCTAAATGAGCGCACGATACGCGCAGGATTGCTGTATGACTGGATAGTGTGATTCATGCATTCGCATTGTGTGATATGGTTACTGTACGCCCTAACGACATCAGGGCCGTAGCCTCCACAGACGTATCGTGGTTGACAGGATTGGATACCGGAAATACTGTTTTACATGAGATGCTATAGATATCCCTGGGTGAAAGTCCCTAAACCCTTATGGTACCAAGAGGTTGCTCCAACGTCTAGACCGAGTGGGTGCATGAGCGCCGAGTGCCGATTACCAAACGGTTGTGCTTTCCACTGTGTCGTGGTCGGTTGGAAGGGGGTGCGGCCTTACCCGCCCGAGAGTAGGGGGCAATGCTAGGCTGAGTCTGACCAGCTCGAGGAATGGGTCCGCTATTGACGAGCCGAGCCCGATATTGGCAGGCGGATAGTGAGGTCTTTTTCACTCACCTTATTGCGCGCGATGGGGCGACAATCTGGCTTGGAGTGTACTAGACCCCGGTGATATTCCAGATTTTGAGCTGTATCGATATGTGGACTTAGATGAGGATTTGTATGCTTGAGTTGCATTTCGTATTGCATGGCCTTGGTATGGCCGATATCATTCTTTGCACCGCATGGCCTTGGTACGGCTAATGGTATTCTTGGCATTCATCAGCATGTTCCGCATTACTCTGATACTGCATAACTGCATTACCACCTTGAGCATACACTTTCACCACCCTCTAAGCTTTCTATAAGCTTATGCACGACCGTTGCGTGCAGGTGACGTTGGATCGCAGCAGCGCTGAGGCTTGGGCGCGTGGCAGATCATCTTGGAGTTTTTGTTCATCATCATTGTATTTCCCTTTATGCTCATTGTACTTGTAAAGTTTTTGATCATAGTGGAAATGTGATGGAGTTTTTGGTTGTTGTTTGTGGGTTATGCCTTTGGTTATGCTTATTACGAATCAAACTGATGTTGAAAATCCTCCTTGTAGCATCCCAGGATCGGAACCTGGCAAATGGGCGCTGGGAGCCGAGAATGGGGTTCTACGGAGGCTGTCGGCGCCGGATTCGGCGATCGGGAATTTTGTGAGCCCGGTTTCCGAGTTTGGGGCGTGACAATCAGAGTTCTGTTCTTGTTGCTGAACTTCGGTATCTGTGCGGATATGGCAAAATGTCTAGCGTCAGTATACATTTGAATACCTGCATATAGTTTCCCCAGTAAGAATCATCTCAGGGCATACGACTTGGGGACCAGAATATTCCCCAGTAAGAATCACTTCTGTAAATTGCTTTTAGCTGTCCAAATTTTTTTATATCATCAGAAAACTATAATATAAAAAGGAAAAATTATATCTACTATTCAGCTGACAGGGCACTGTCTTCCATTTCGAGAACAAAACCATATAATTATAGGTGCAAGATAAGAACTTACAAGATTCTCTATTCAAATTAGTTAACAAAAACTGCAGAATTATGATCAGATACATTGCAATTCATCTCAAGCAACGTATACTGAAATCTTTAAATAAGTTGCTTTTGGAAGTTGAAAAGCAAATTTTTTTTTTTTTAAAGACTGAAATAAATTACTTTTTCTTAAGAGATACTAATGTAAGTTTAATAACCAAACTAAATAAAAAGTAACTTATTGACTTACATAAGTTAAAAAAAAATAAATAAATAAAAAAATCCAGTTAGGCATCTTTTCAGAAACAACTGGGGCATCTAATGCATGATTGAAATTCTCTTCTTTTTTTTTTCTTTTTTTTTGTTGGTAAATCTGGGCTCATTGCTCTTGTTGGTCCCCACTTGGATGGATAGCATTCACAATATAGGAGCTACTCTGGCTTTCCTGGAGGACTTGGGTCTAGGTTTCATTTTATCCTTTGAATGTAAGGATGTGTAGGGGTGTCAGTTTTCCTAGAGGACTATGACTGAGCTTGATTCCTTGTCTGAAAATGATACGTGCCAGTATGAAGGAGTGTAGGAGCTATAATTGAATTTGAAAATAACATATGATTTGATGTTGGAAATCTAGGATTAGCCAGGAATAAATGGAAAAACAGTGATTTATAAAGTGATCTAAACGGTTGATATGGTTGGACCTGATTTAGAACACCAAATCTCCTAAATTGAAAAATCCTCCCTCTTCAAAGTATCTAGAAAACAGAGTTATTACAGAAAATGCACCAATGGTCCACATCTTTTTTTTTTTTTTTTTTTAAAGGCCAGAGTCCATGGGATATTTGGCGCATTGATCATCTACAGTGGTACTTGCCACCAGAGATCCTTCTTACATCCTGATGCTCATTTACTTTTAATGTAATTTTCCAAAGCACTTTGTAGTTGAGTTGTATATAAATGACTATAAAACATGAAGTTCAAGTGTTTAACTTGCAGCGTTTGGAGGTCGAAAAGCCCATTCACCCATTGATTGGATCCTTAACTATTCAAGTTGATCGGGGTGGTTTTTATCTTCCCATTTCCTGTGATTTCTCAGCTCTCTTTTCGCGATTAGACCAGCCAAGTTAAGTGAAGCAAATGACCTGCTAAGTTGACCCACATCAGTAACCATGGTAAACCAGCTTTGTTAGCAACGTTGGTTTCACCAAGAAACAATAACTGGACAGAAGTCATTGATACCAGTACCAAAGGATCCAGAAAATCATTATGCTCAGTTCTGTTGTAGCAAGATCATTCCTGCAAGCGACTACTAATACGAAAAATGCTTAGATTTGAGGCCAAGGTCCAAGCATGTGGAGCTTGAATTTTGTGTCTTGGTGTCAGCCATCTTCTTCCATCCACATTTATGGATGGTATCATCCACCATCCTGCAATAGATGTGATAGGCCCAAGCCCTGCCAAATAAAAAACAGTGTCTACCTGAAATTTTTTCAAGAGATGTTATCGTTGCTTTGGAGTTTGTGGAAACAACTTCAGTCATTCCACATATTTCAGTTAACACATTAACAAAACCAAGAACAGCGACTTTTCAAGCACTGTAGTAGCATTGAAAAAGACTTTATACAGAAACTTTCATTTTAGATGGATTCAAACATTCCATAAGAATTACCAAGACCATTGAGTACAAATGCAACAGCAACAGTTCTGCTTTGCTCAGACCTGTGATATTCTCTGTAATTTGGTCATTATATTCATTAGTTCCAATAAAAGAAAATTTCAAAATTCAGATGACTGCATCATCATGAAATCCACAAGCAAAACAGAATTTTTGGAATCAACACTAAATGTATGAAAATTACACAGTAACTGTTGAGAATGCAAAATCTCTCAGATATATATGCGATAGGTTGACTGCTATAAAATGTTTTTCCTTTCCCTATGTGAGATAGCAACCCATTGCTATAGTTTCTTGTTATGATATTTTTTTTCTTTCCATCTAAGCCAATGTTGTTGATCTGTTGAATGATTCCAAAGGGAATGAGAGAAAATGAGCATTTGTATGCACATATGGGTTTCCAGGGAAAACCAAGACCTAGATCTTCAGAATTTGATTCACAATTCAATCAAAGCAAAAATGTGGCTAAAGCACATTTTATCAAATGCAACAGATGGACTGTATGTTTATCAAATGCCATTTATGAATAACTACCATTCCATATTTATCAAATGCAACAGAAAATGTGAAGGCTACTCACAGGGACACATGCCAACACAGAATATATGTGAGAGAATAAAATCCCACCATGTATGTTCTCTGACCAAACAATAAAGCCAATCCACTAATTGGGTGGACCTCGCTTGTAATTTCAAGGTGAACTGCTGCTCAACATTTTTTAACTGTCCAGCTTCTCCATACATTAATGCGAACTAGTTTAGTGAGGCCAAGAAACATGCTTGGTGGGTCTATCTGGTGGATGGCCCTCACAAAGCAATACATGTGACATGCTGGCAAGTCTTATCCGGAAGCAACATATAAAAAAAGCTTCATCACTAAACCCATCATTTCAATAAGAAGTTGATCAGAAAATCACCTGAGCAGTTGCAGGAAGATTCTTCATCTGTAAAATTCCTCCCATAGTAAAAGCCAACGTGATAGTTTTTTCAAAATGTCTGAATTGAAGTTGCTTCATAATTCAGCTGTAGGTGAACTCCAAAATGCATAAGACGATAGAAATTTTACTAAGATAATTAGTGGTAACTAAACTAACAACAGTGTTTAAAACATGGCCATGTTAAAGCTGTAACGAGTCCCAAAAAATATTGATTGTACACCAAGGAAAACCAACCTCATTCTTGATAGATCCTTTCTTTCTTCTTCTTTTTTTTTTTCTTTTTTTTTTTTGTAGAATCTCAACTTTCACAAAATGACCTTCCTTATCAAGTCAAACAAGTGCTTTAACAGCTTTTGAATTTATGTTGAAATTCACACTAATAAGGGTACATTAAAAAATTGAATGGCTTGGAGGCCAGTTAATATGAAGTGAACTTTCCCACCGAATTCAGAATTGGCATAAATTCTAAAAATAAATAATAATAAAAATGATATGCTGAAGAACTTGGGAAGAAGCTAAGCGACAAATCAAATATCAACCATCATACTATTTGCTGAAGAAAATTTTAGCAGATCTTTAAAAGAATGAACTGGTTATACCAATCTGTGTCTTCCTTGAGTGCTGCTTTCATATAGCGATCTGATGCTGTACGTGCGGAAGGCAGGGAAGCCCTTTCCAATTCTTGTTGGACATCCTCATTGTTTGGGGTGGGTGCTGAGGGAAGAACTTTCAAAACTTTTCTAAGATTTGATAGAGATGCCAATATCGAGGCTCCTGCAACAGCTGAAGGATCTTTTGACCGGTTTTTTTTTTTTTCTTTTTTTTTCAAATCATAATATATTATAAAGTGGGAACCATGTACAGGATCTCTTGACCTTGTTTCAAGGTGAATTTCTTCAATAGGTGCACTCTGATTTCCTGTTATTCTAGCTGACGAAGGAGCAGCTGGAGTAGTTAAGTTCTCATTTGCGAGTTGCTGAAAAATCTGAAATTTTGTTTAGAAATCTGCAAAATCAATCACAAGTCACGTATACGGTATATCGTTGCCATGATTGGTATTTATTTGCAAACCAGGCAATACATCATAGTAGTGACAGATGGGTATGATAATCCATATCAGCAAAATCAATCATAAGTGGACATGTGTATACCAAATCCATGCTCTCCTCCTTTATGAGCAGCTTCAGAAACTAGTCCCATCAATCCACTGCTCCTACCTCCATATACCAAATCCACCTTCCTAGAAACCTACATAGAATGAGAGAAGATGAGAGAGAGTGAGGTGTTCATATTCCATATACATGAAAGAACATGTGTATACCAGCTCTTTTCCTAATTCAACAGCAGCATCTCTGTAGAAGTTTCTCTTCCCAGTACTCCTACCACAGAATACACAAACCCTCTTGAATCTAGATTTCAAGACAGGCTTTATCTTCATCTCTCCTTCTCCCATCTAAGTTACTTTGAAATTGCACATGTACCATATAAGTAACTCAAACTAAACTGTTGAAATTATGGATAAGATTTTGGAGGTCTCTTGAAACAAAAATGACCCTTGTTTCATTAGCAGCCCGTCAGATTAGTGGACATTACCATGCGCTAAAAAAAGGGTATGAATTGGATGAGTAATGGAAGCATATATATATTCGCATAGGCCTAACCATTCTATATTAGCATAGGACATTACCATTCTTTTTCTTTCAGTTTTTTGCTTAATCCTATATATATTAGCATAGGACATTACCATTCTTTTTCTTTCAGTTTTTTGCTTAATCCTATATATATTAGCATAGGACATTACCATTCTTTTTCTTTCAGTTTCTTAAAGGGATTCATATCCAGACTGACAACATATGCCAAATATCCAGTCAGGCGATCAACAATGCAAGCATAATGCCAGTCTGCAAAAGATGTTCCCCCTAGGAATTCCTCCAAACAGTTCCTAGATATTTCCCCATACTTCATATAACCCAATATTAAAGAGTTCTGGGAAGAAACATCTCTCGTGGGCATTTTATCGAACAGTATGCGTGCATCATTGATCTGACCACATTTTACATACACATCATGGAAGAATATCACCTCTCTTACCATGCTATATCCCAAATCTAAGTTTTGATGAGCTTCCCATCCAGAACAACACCTTCCTGCACATCACGACCGTCCCACTATGAAGCTCGATCCCAATTGGACAACAAACAGATCGTTGTCCCTCAAGCCAGTTATGAGTGTCCCTACTGTAAAAATCATTGATAGAATAACACTTTTTGCCTTTTATTTGTTTTCTCCATTGTTTTTACTGTTGAACTATGGTAGTATGAACATTGGAGGGAGGGGAAATCCCGCAACTACCCTCGGTGTTCATGCGCCCCTATCGGACTGTTGGTGGTTGCACGTGTAGAAAGTGGGTATGTATGGCATAGTAATAAATATAGTATCGGACGGGCACATGTTTTTGATATGACAAGATCTGGATTCTAATAAGTCAGAGAGCATGCATCCAGTAAGTGTCCATAATGTGATGCATGATGGGCTAGGCTATCACTGGCTTTTTTTATGAGACAGGATCCAGGATTCCGAAAGTTACATAGCTTGGAATAGTAAAGTATCTAGCATGCAGTGCATGAGTGCTAAGACTACCATGTGTTTTTTTTTGTGAGGCATAATCCGGAATTCTTGCAAATCACAAGGCTTAGGCTAGTTGAGTGTCTAGCAAATAAGGGTTGAGGAAAGAAGTAATGATGTTATGAATTAATAAGACCTATATATTGCATATTTATCTATTATATTGCATCCCTTTTTTCAGTGTATTTAAGTGTTAAAAAAAGTTTAATTAGATATGTTTTTGAGTTGCAAGAACATTTTAAAGTCAATGACAGATCTGTGTATAAAGTGTCAAATCAAAGCCCAAAAAATTGGATGGAAGAATTGAAGAATGGAAAATTTTAAGATTCAAAGCTCAAAGAATAATGAACAAAGCATTTGGAAGTGAAATATCAAAAGAATAACAAATGAATGTTGAACGATGCATGAAAATAATTGAAAATACAAAAAAAAAAAAAAAAAAGTCCTAAAAATTCAAGGCTAAAAAAATGATATCTTGAAACTACAGGGCTAGAAAAAGCAAATCAAGTTGATCAATTAATAGATCCGTCGATCAATCGATGAAAATGCCCAATTGATTGAAAATGGATGAATTTCACAGAAAACTCACTGGATAATTTTGTAACGCGTTGATCATTCAACATTTAACAATTTTTTGAATTCTGGTCGTTAGACGTTTTTTGAGATTATCGAACAACAACGTTCATTTTTGTGAACTTTTACCAAATTTAAAGATCGATTTGAATTTTCCTATTTAAAAGGCCTTCCCTGGACGTTCTAAAGCATATAGAGATGAAGGGAAGAGAGAGAGAGAGAGAGAGAGAGGCTCGAGGGTGGAGCAAATCTACATTAAATTCTACATTGAATTTCTCATTTTCTTAGTTTTAGATTTATATTTTCTATTTTTCAGATGCCTTTACTTAGCTACTCTCTTAGCTAAAGCTAAGGGGTGAAGTTTTTTTTAATTAATTATAGATGTTCTAGTTTATGAATTTAAATACATTAGTTTAAGTGATGAATTTTGATTGATTATATTTGAATAAAATCTTTTATTTTAGTTAATCCTTTGATCCATTGTCGACTTCGGTCACATTGAATGCTTATAATTATATGAGATTTATTAGCTTGGCATTAGGGAAAGTGTTGATCCGTAAAATCAATCAATTTATGTAGACCACGGGCACAGTAGATGCCTTAGATTCCCCGCGATCATTTATTTTGTTCTTTATGAGAGAACAAATCAATTTGCATTCATATATCTTATATCGGTGAACTAATTATGCTTTAACTGTTTTTATCTTCCAATTGAAGAGAATCTTCATTTGACTTCAATTGCGATATACAACTGAATTGATGAACTAGACATTATGAATTGATTAGAAGTGGAATCTTGGATCCTTCGTTGTGTTTAATTATTGTTTTTTTACTTCGCTTTTATTCGATGGATTAAATCTAGTTGTGGTTGAGAATCGTTGTTTATACAGTCCCCGCGGATCGACCGCGGACTTCTGAGTTTATACCACATGCAACCTTGCACTTGGGGTTGGCGAACATGGATGCCACTCGCATCAGGTACACCTCCACTCGTTTCCTTTGGCGCAGAACCTCCAGGGTATGAATAATTTACTTCCCTCAAATTTTTTTGTTTGTTATGCAATGCCTTTTCCAAGGTTAATAGAACAACCTATTCGATTGACATAAATGCTTCGGGAGTCGCCATTAGCAAGAATAAAGCTTGAGAATCTACAATTGGCTAGTGTTCATAAAATCACATAGAGAGCAAGGAATTTAAGGAATCATTGCCTCAAGTGATTCTTAGATAGATTTGCATCGTATATTATGGGTAAAGGCCTCGGTTATAGAAAATGAAGGAGTTAGGCACCATTTTTTGCCTGTGTAAATCACCATCTCTAATTTGCCAGGTCATACGTCTTTAAAGGAGATTTGGAGAACTTGCAACGAGATATAAGAATTAACAATAACATGAGCCTATAAGTCTTAAGTGAATAGGAAAATTATTGAAATAAAATGAAATAAACCAAGGTAAAAATGCACAAAGTAAAAAACAAAAAACAAACCATACTAAATTATCAGTTACTCATTTAAATTATATTTTTCTAAAACAAAAGATCCTCCGAAGAGTCAAATGTGGAGTATACTGTATGCGATGTCAAAGTAGAGCCTATTAATATAAGTGTGTGAAAACAAGAAGAGAAAAAGTAAAAAAAAGAAATAAGGAAAACAAAGCTCTTAGACTTGTATGGAATATGCGGGAGGGAATATAGGGGTTTGCAAAGGAAATGGCTTTGGTTTCTCAAATAGAAGAGGTAGAGGAATGAAAGTAACTTAGGATTGGCCTCTAAAAGTGAGATTGGTATAAAGGTTCAGAGGGTTAGGAAGCTTGCAGAAATTTTGTAAAGCTTTCTGACTCTTTCTGCTTTCTGCTTCCTTCCTTTCCTTTACTATATCTCTTGTATTCTCACTCTTCGTCTCTGGAGCTGAACTCACTCTCCTCCCTCCCTCTTTCTTTATTTCTTTATTTGTTTTTTTATTGCAGGGCTCTGGCCTGACCTATAATCTGGACTGATCCAATCCGTCAATGGTCTTTGTGTTGTGCCTTTAGTTATCCATGCAACCCTGTTGGGGCCGAATTGAAGTTGAAAGCTAAAAGCTAGCCTTGTTTTAATAATGGGGTGTCTATAGGCAACGAATTATGCTGAAAGAACAAGTCCTTGAGTTTGTAGACTCGAGTCTATTATCATAGGGGACAAATAACTCATTCGGAAAGATTAACCTCATCTCCTTTCACTAATCACCTAAATGAAGCGCAATATTCATGGGCAAGAGGGCTCTGTATCTTTGATCTCAATCTCTAATCTGTCTATCTCAATGAAGGGGATACCAACAATTCAATCAACCCTTGAGTTAGACAAACTCTGGCACACCCGCGTATCCTACTCACACACGTGAACCAAATATAGTCCCTCGATCACACAAGTGATCTAATTATATTTATTTGTAGTGTAATTGACTTTTTTTTTTTCTATATTTAGATTTATTAGATCATGAGTAGTCCACCAACCACTTTTTTTTTTTTTTTCTTCTTGCTCACTTGGGCTTACTATACTAGGTTCGTGTTAGGCTTGGCTTCGGTCTTATAGTGTTAGGTTAGGCCTTACATAACTAGGCTTGGCCCAGTGCCTCCACAACAATCAGCAAATACATATTATTTTCATCAATTGGATTCCCACACATTTGAATTAAGCAATTCAATAGTCTAGATTGTGGATGTGTTGGGGCATCATGGACAACATGCCCTTAAATCTCCTAAATTGGAGAATCCCAAGCCCTTGTAGGCGCGGTTATGGATGGATCACATGAACTTGAATTTGACTAACTACCACACCCCTATACATGATGGCCCAACAATAAGTGAATCGTGAGACGTCAATCTCGCGGGTGGAAGAATCTTGGCCCATCACTTGGCAGCAACAAATAGCCATTGCTCCTTCATGTTGGATTAGAATTGGAAGAACATCATCATCTCTACATTGTGTGAACCTTGAATTCACAAAGTGTAATGGCTCTTAAATCCACTAGAAATAAAGAAGAATTCATAATATTTTATTGATGTCTCTCTAAAACAAAATTACAATGCTTTGAATAACAAAATACAACTCTTAATTCAGGGCCCTCATTTCAATTAAGCTGAAAATTTGATCCAAACTAGTAAAACTTACTAGAAAAAAAAGTTATAATAAAATTATCAAGGATGATCCTTAGCATGATTAGAAGCAATTCTTAAGAAGACAACATATACTAAAACGAAAGAGATACATCCAACCTACATGGTTAGTTAATATATGATTTTAAATTGGAAGGCAACGTGTTCTCGTAAAACAAAGTTCTTACCTAGGTCAATTGGGTGTGTGGTAGTAAAAAATTATAACTTTGTGTGTCCTGTAACAATATTTGGATAAAAAGTTATGGTCAATTTACGGTCCACACTTTAAATTACAAATTCTCTCTATCTAGAATGAATTTCTTTAATTTAGATGCCTAGGACAATTATAGCTAGCATATAGGGTTTAGATCCGAAAGACTATATCCAATTCCATTTGGGCTTCTTTCGGTCTACTCGTGCCAAGAATAGGTAAACTCTACTCGACTCGAACCACTAGCTTGACTTGAACTCGACTCGAAAGTTTTGACAAACAAGCTAAGCTTCAATATTCAGCTCGAGGGCGAGCTCGAGCTCGAGTATAGCATGGACTAGTCAAGCCGAGCTTGGCCCACCTCAACTCGACTTAGCTCGGCTCGATGTACAGCCCTAACTAGGCTAGTCTAGCTTGGGCCCGGTCCACCATTGATGGGTTTGGGCCGTCCTAGTTCTAGGCCCACTATGTAATTAGCCCAAATGTGGGTTTGTATGATTGTAAAAGCCCGGTTAGCATCTGCGGTCCACATGAGCTCAATGGACGGTTTATCTGGCTGATGGGCACTCGGCCTGAATTTAGTTATAGTTCACAGGCGATATTTGTGGCCCACGAGAAGTTTTGAATGGTTAATCTCCACAGTTCCCTGTAGTGTGGTCCACATGAGATTTGGATCTGCTTCATTTTTGGTATTATATTCTAAAATGGGCCATAAAAACGGATGGACGGCGTGGATATACTACACATGCATCAAGGTGGGCTCCACGGTCAGGGCCGCACCATGTTGGGTGAGCCGTGGCGCACCTAATCTGCTCCCCGTCACACTTTCCTCACATCCAAACGTCAGTCGCGATTGACAATCCAGGGCGTATCGCCAGCCACTGTGGCCATATGCTGAGTAATACGATGATCTGAACCGTCCATATTATGACCTCAGTAATGATAGGGTAAAAAAATATAAATTCAACTAAATATGATTCTGACCATCAACAAATAAATATGAGCATAGCCAAATCAAAATATAATTTTCAACGGTTAATAATTAAAATAAAAATATCAACCGTTGCAATTATCAATGAAGGTTCATCATGCGTCCATAGCTTATATGTGAGGCAGAAGATAACATCGACTTTCAAATCACGGGACCATCTAATCACGTGGATCGAATATGGTGAGACACATCGAGCATCATCGTCCTTCGCGACAGACCGAAAGCATCTCCATTTTAGGGTTTCCGTACAGGTAGCGGATTAGGTGTTACCCGACTAACATCAAAGGGTTACCCTTAACGTGGGACCTACCTTGATAATATATCGTATATCCATGCCGTCCATCCTCTTTTAAAGAATATTTTAGCTAGTTTTCCGAAAATTCAAAAAGATCAAAATATCAGTTGTACCACAAGCCAGGAAAAAGTGGTGATTGAACGGCCACCATTAAAAACCATCCAGGGCCCACCTTAAACACATATATAATTTTAATTTTCAATCCAACCCGTTGATAATATCAAACAGACCTGGATAATGAAATAATTCCAGGACGAGATTGATCCAAAACCTTCTTCGCCTTAAAAAAGTTTTTAATCGTCATTCGTCACTTTTTCCATAGGTGTGGTCCACCGCATATTTGGATCTGAGTTTTGTGATAACCCCTAAAATAAACTGGGAAAGAGGATAGACGGCGTAGATATACATAAAATTCATCAACGTGGGCCCCACACGGTAAGCGTAACAGCCACTAATCTGCTGTCCGGGTAACACCTAATCCGCTCCCTCCTATATAATGCTCTCATCTTCACGTTAGGGTTTTCTCCAGCCCCCGCCCTCTTGCGTCTTTCGTCCCAAAACCCTAATCTCCTCCATGACGACCCGCTTCAAGAAGAACCGCAAGAAGCGCGGCCATGTCAGTGCCGGCCATGGTCGTATCGGCAAGCACCGCAAGCATCCAGGAGGTCGTGGAAACGCTGGTGGCATGCACCACCATCGGATCCTCTTCGACAAGTACCATCCGGGGTATTTTGGGAAGGTCGGGATGCGGTACTTCCACAAGCTCCGCAACAAGTTCTACCGTCCGATCTTGAATATCGACCGCCTCTGGTCCCTCATCCCTGAAGACGTCAAGGAGAAGGCGAAATGTGCACCGTCGGATCAAGCTCCCGTGATCGACCTCACGCAGTTCGGGTATTTCAAGCTTCTCGGTAAGGGGATGCTGCCGGAGGGGCGGCCTCTCGTCGTGAAGGCGAAGCTAGTGTCGAAGACCGCGGAGAAGAAGATCAAGGAGGCTGGCGGGGCCGTCGTGCTCACCGCGTGATCGGTGGGGCCCACTCGTTGAATGGTAGTTTTTGATTTCAGAGCTTTTATTTTCAATCATTTTTACTGGATATGGATATTTTGGGATATTTTGAGTGTTTGGTATTTTGCTTCTATTAATGTTAGAGATATTATTCGATGAGTTGGATTTTCTTTCTAGTTTGCTGTTTTGGAAGAATTTCGATCCGGTATTTTTTATTTTTAAAGGGGGCTGATCCAGATTTTTTCTGAGCAAGACGTGATCTGAACCGTTGATTCGGTGGTCATGATTTCGTATGTTTTCTGATGACAAGGTTAGATCGTAGGGACAACGTGAGTTTCTGGCCTGTCTTATGAATGAAAGGTCCAGATCTCGGCTAAGCATGGTCTTACACAGCCATTTATTGCTTTGTACGCACTGGATCAACCCGCTCTCTGGCTAGATGGTTTTTTGTATGAGATAAGATGGTGGGACCATACAGGTGGGCCCCACCACGGACGTGGCCTGATCCAAAACATTGGTGCAGTTGGATGATCATAAATTTTGATTCATCACCATCAATAACGGGGCCGGCAGACGAAATAGGTGGGTCACAAATTCCCTACAACTGTTGTAATGAGCCGGGCATGATCAAGAGTCAACTGGGCCACACACCACATGGAAAAGTAAGGATTGTGTTGATGACCCCTGTCGTTGAAACCATCTTGGGTTGCCACTGATATTGAATCAATGGTTTGCGTCCTCATCCCACCAATTCCCTATGGTGTGGCCCACTTGAGTCTTGAATCTGCCTTATTTTTTTCCCCGAGTCTTAACATAATCCGGTGAAAATGATGGATGGAGTATGTGTCACACACATCATGGTCAGCCTGATGCATCCAGGACCACAAATGGGTGATAAAAGGTTGCATCTGGGCCACACAAGCCCTTCTTCATCAAATCCTGTTATTTTTTTACTATGATTTTTTAGTAGAAATCCATTAAGATAATGGATGCTATGTAGGTGCACTAACTTTAAAATCATGCTGATCGGCAATCAGGTTTGGCGATAGCAAACAAATGTATGGCTGAACAAAACTCTGATGAGATTCATGAAATTTTCTAAACTTTCAACTTTTTTATAACATCTCGGCCCACCTTACGAGGGGACCAACTTAATTTTTTTTGGGTGATCACATCTTAAGATATGACCGACTCCATTCATGAGACGTGGATGTTTTTCATTCTGTTTTTTTTTTTTCCTTTTACATTTTTTGCTTTCCTATCTCCTGGCCCCCCCCCCCCAAAAAAAATCAGATGTATGTGAGAGATTCTGGGGAATTCATTTCTTGGGTTTTAGATTTTCTTGGGAAATGTTAATTGGCCTAGTCATCCCTGAAGAATGTTTAAATTTTGTTTGGTTGATATATAGGGTTTTCCGTGGAGACCTAGGAATGGTGACTTAAGGAACAACTAAAGCTCACAATGGAATTCCCTGAAATGTAAAAACTAGGCTACAACTTGGGTTCAGGTTAGGATGGTCTAGGGGTGGAAAACACCGACCTGATTTGATAATGGGTTGGGTTTGGAAATCATATGCATTTGGGAATAAAATCATATGCATTTGGATTGGGAATAAAATCTTATGTATTTGGATTGGGTTAGGTCCGGTTAGGAATGAAATTATATGCATTTGGGTTGGTTTGGGTCAGGTTACAATTAAGTATAGAGGAATTCGGGTTAGAATTTGAGTCTGTTCTAGAAGCGGTTTGTGTTCCCTTGAGGTGGTGTTTGGCTCAGGTTGACCCTTAACCCGAAGCTGGAATTGCCTTAATAAAAAACAACCAAAAAGCGTGAACTAAACTTCTTCTTCTTCTTCTTTTTTTTTTTTTTTCTTTCAAGCCAGTGAATTTACTAGGCCTAGAAATGTAAAAGCTAGCAACCAAACACCCCCCTTGGAGAAAAATGCGTATCATATCTCGTAAGTTGATACTTCAGCAGAATGAAACTTGATATGAAGGCACTTTGTTTGTCCCTTGCATGAAATTGATAAACTAAAATTTAGACTGATTGACTCGTGAAACCCATTATCGGAAGGTCATTCCTCTGTGCGAAACCCCTTGGCTCCACTGAGCCTTTCTTCATTGGGAACACCACTTCCTTGATCTCTCCTGCCTTCAAGAAAACCTGGAAGATGGGAGATTCATTCCAGCTGAATGAGTCAAGTTGGTTTTCAGAGCTTGAAAAAATTTTGAGTCAAGTTCGAGCTTGCATGAGCTCAACTCGGCTCGGCTTGAACCCCTAGTCGAATCGGATCGGCTTGGTGACTTGGTCATTTTGATCTAATGCCTCAACAAAGTGTTGTTTCTTGGACTGCACTCATATCAGGGTATTCTCAAAATGGGTATTAGAGGGAAGATTGAAAAAACAAATCTCCACAAAAAAAAACTTTACATTGTAGTACTGCTCTCATATCTTGATCTTGATGCTGCTCGTGAGTGTTAAATGCTTGTAAATTGCTCTTATTGATTTGCATTCAAAGTGTGGGAGATTGAAGATGCAATTTATTGAGAAAATGTTGCACATGCTAGAACTCCGCTCGAGCCGAGCCAAGCTTGCCAGTTAGGCTCAAGGATTGAGCCGAGTTTGAGCTGGGGTTGGCTGTTAGCGAGCCGAGCTGAGCCAAGCTCAGCTTGGTTTGACTCGTGTACAGCTCTAGTCTCTGGTCGTCTTCTTGGAGTTCGGAGCTTGATATGTTCCTCTTCGTGTCTGTCAGGTGTTGTTTTTGCCGTCCTACAAAAACTGACTGCTACCTTCTGGGCTATATTCTAGACTGGACATGTAGTCCATGAACCATTGATCTCCGTTGCTGTTGCTGTTGCCATCCTTTCATTCTGTGGGGACCACGCCTTTTCCATGAGGGGGCCTCTAAAATGACAGACCCACCGGATCTGATCTTTCCTTCCAACTCTTGCCAGTGATCCCTTTGAATCCGTTCCTTCTCCCATTCTTCTAGCTGGGAGTGATCCAACTCCTGCTTATGATTGAGGTTAGGTTCCCTTTACTGGTTTCTTCTCCTCCCTCTTAGGGAGCGTTTAGATCCGAAGTTACTTAAAGCTACTTATGCCTTAAGTAGCTCATCTTGATTTTTTACTTATTAATCTGTAGTGATTAAATAACTTTAAGTAAAAAAGTTACTTATTACTGATCTTAAACCAAACCTAATTATCTGAAATAAGTTACTTATCTACTGCTGTAAGTAGAAAAAGTAACTTATTCGGTGGTATCCAAACTGGCCCTTAGTTTCTCTGCATGATCTGTCTGCATGGAAGTCAGATGCATCACTGTAGTAAGATGATACGAAGCGCTCTGTAATCTTCTCCTTGCGACAGCTTTGTCCTTGTCTTCGAGTGCCAGCCATATTCTAATTAGGATTGTTGACCAAAAAGTTTCTCAAAACTGTAGTTGAGAGTAAATGACTTAATGGTACATATGTGATATTTAATAAAATAACTGTAATAAGCCCATTGAAATATATACTTTAGCAAAAAAAAAAAAAGGTGAGAAAATGTCAAGCCTCATGCAGGCCCACTAAGTTCAAGCTAATATTTGTGTTTTTCCTTCATCCAGGTTTGTTTAACCTTATGAATAAGCTGTTTAATGGTAAATAAACATTCTGGTTGGCCCTTAGAAGGTTTCAACTATTGGCAACATTATCCCCAATACTTTGTAAGTTGTTGGCTAGACATAAACTAGCAATGCAACTAGTTCATATTGAGGGTTTGAGTTTTAAGTTTTTTTTTTTTTTTTTTTTGATCGGACTCTTAGTAAACAACAGTAGAGCTACTTACATATTTATCATTGTGATAAGATCAAGTCATTATAATTCATCTCTTTTCTCCTAACGACAATACAAAACTGTGTGAGTATGAACGGAGTCTCTAGTCTTGAAAATTGTGAGTTTCATTAATGATAGCTTATGTACGAGATCAAACGGTGTAAAGGGAAGTGGATGTTGAAATTTACCATACTCAGGGATTTCAGTTGTCGATTCGAAGCCAATTACACCCAGTAACCAACTTTGAATCGTCAGCCGATAACCTCGGAAGCTCAGAGGAGGAAATTCCAACATTGACTCTCCCCTACACCGTTTGAACTCATAACTAATACTGATCTGCAAAATTACTGAGTCCCTGTTTGGTGGTAACTTAAAAATGAACTGGGGTGTAATCCAAGTTGAAGAAGCATGGAGAGAGGAAGGTAAAGAGAAGGAGAGAGAGAGACAGTATTCTTCAATAGTGGACCACCCACAGCTACTTTTTCCAATATTGCCGGATACTTGAGTTTTAGATCTACCTAGTTTTTGAGGTGACATTCCTAGCATGAGCTAGCAGACATTTTGGGAAAAAATTGGTTAATGGGTCATTATCAATTACAATTCATCCCAGACTAGATGGTCTAGTCTAGAGGGAAACAGCCAGGATCACCAGCTAAGGCCCCTAAATGACCGCGCAATGATAAAGAAGGTAGGGGTGAAGAGTCAGCAACCATCCTTGAAAGAATGTGTAATAGCTCTCACTGATCGAGCACTCTTGTGGCTAAGCAATCTGCTGAAGCTAGATTTTATATGGATACATTTTATTCCTTTGATTCTTGCTCGAGCAGGATGATGAAAAATTAATATTATGTTCGGTTCCTTCGGGGGATGAATCCATAAGAATTCACCTATCCCAATAACAAAGAAACCTGATTTTTTTATTTTTAATTTTTAATTTTTTGAGAATTAACTATATTATATTGAAAAGGGGAAATGAAATACAGCTAAAAGAAAAGGAAAAAGAAACAAAAAAAACGGAGACGGAGCAACGAAAACTAAGGCTAAAAACAGGGAGGCTACGCTAAGAATTCACCCATCCCAAAAACAAAGAAACCTGATTTGAATGATCCTGTATTAAGAGCTAAATAGGCTAAAGGACCGGGGAATAATTATTACGAAGAACTCAGGGGAGTCCATCATTCAATCAACAGATTTGATCTTATTGAGAAATCAATGTCTTATTCTATGGATTGGAGGGTACAATAGCTTGACAGTATCATCCCTAAAGATCTCAGTCCGGGAAGGCATCCAACAAGGATTCTGGTGTGGTGCTTATGCTGGCCAAATATAGAGGAAGAGGAGAGGTTACTTTTGTATATAAGATTTAAGTTGATCCAAGTTTTTTACAAGTGAAATCTGAACTGTCAGATGGTCAACAACTACATTTTTGAACCCTCACAATGCCTTTTTTTTCTGTGGAAATTTGTTTCTTCACTCTTCCCTCAAATACGCAGTTTGAGAATACCATGATATAAGGGCAGGGCAAAAACAGCACTTTGTTAAGTCATTTTTTCAAACACTAGGCGAGCAGCATCAAGATCAAAATGACCAAGTCATCAAGCCCAATCGATCTGAGTCGGGGTTTGAGCCAAGTCAAGTCGAGCTCAGGTAAGCTCGAACTAAGGTTGCAATTTTTTCAAGCCCCAGAAACCAGCTTGACATAGTCCGAATCCAGTTTCAAGCGAGGCAATTTGAGCCTTTCCAAGTTGAATCAAGTGAGCTCACCAAGCTAACTCATGTACATCTCTACTCACTATTTTAATCTTAACCATCCATTTTGATCGGTGCAATTTTAGAAATATACTACATCCATAATGAGGCCCACAATTTGAATGGTATGGAAAGTTGTACATCAATACCACATGCGAGGTTGATGAGTTACTACCATTTTAAAAATTGTTTAAGACTATCATAAAAGCCTGCCCCACTTAGAAATTTAAATCTCATTAGTGATATTTCTTGACCGAGGATGCGTTTGGTTGTAACATATGTCATAAGCTTTCACAATATTTTACAACAAAATAATCAACGTGGTACATGTTTTGAGAATTGGGACATACGTAAGGTGGTTTACAGGGTACATTTGTCATATCCTAAAGGAAGACCTGGTTATTCATTAGGTGAGCAACACGTCCACATCAAATGTACATATGTGGCTCACCTGATACATGAGGTGCCCAAATTTTATGGCTCAGGAACATTAACCTCACAAATAGTCCGTGGTGCTTTTATGTCCGTAGAAATGATATGGTTATGCCCAAGTATAATCTCCGGCCCCTCGAGATCATACACCTGGCAGGGCCATGTCTGGATCGAAGATGGATTTCTTGCTGTGCGGTTCCGGGGGGTGTTCTTGTTGGTTAACGGATGTCTTAAATTTGAATAGTTCGACTAGTCTAGAGAAAGTTCGACTCATAGTTTAGCAACAATGTATTTGCGAATTTTCGATATCTTTGACCAGTCGAAGGACAGGTCATTCGACTAGCCCAAGCTCTGCTTCGACTAGTCAAAGGTTATACAGACTGCGTGTGGATTGCATAAATTTGAGGCGATTTCTGGACTGTTTCAAGTCGGTGCGAAAGTGAGGTTTTCTAAACTATAAATAGGAGTTCTTAGGATCATTCTAAAACATTTCTAAGGCTTTCTAAAGTATTTCAAAGGATTTTTAGAAGAAGTTCTGGAGTTTTAAAGGGTGTAGCAAGGGTGAGGTTCGAGGTTGTTCGAATCGGGTAAGTTTTTTCTCTTTGTAATTTATACTTTCATAGTGGATTTCTGTCACTTTATGCCGTGATTTTTTTCCAAAAGGGTTTTTCATGTTAAATTTTTGTGTTCTTTTGTGTTCGCTTAGTGCCCTTTGGATTGCTATCCTAGATCCATCTCTATATGATTCTGCAGCCCAATCCCTAACAGTTCTTGCAGCACTAAGCTCCATGGGGCCCACACTCATGTTTGTGGTATATCCATGTTGTTCAAACGAGATAGATTTAAAACTTGAGTAGATCATACTAAAAAAAAACAATTAGTATTGAATGCTCACTATTAAAACTTTTTGGAGCTATAAAAGTTTTGGATCGAGTTGATATTGGCATTTCCCTTCATTTAGGTCAGATCGGGTGGCCTTAACAATATAAGTTTGATGACAAATAAACATCATGGTGGGCCATAGAAAGGTTTCAATGTTGGCATCATTACCCCCACTATCTTCTGTGGTGACTTGAGCCTTCACTTGCCTCAATTTAGGGTTGGCCGAACAGATGGACGACATCGGTATAAGAAAAACATTATAGTGGGCCCCACAAACCCCTTAATCCGCATCCATCTATCACAGACATGAATTGGTTGTGCCCCTATCAATTGGAAGCTTCTATAAGCAGAAATTATGAGGGGCCCATCGTGATGTTCATGAGCAATTCACTCCATGATAAGGTTTGCAAGCTCATGGCAGGACAAACAAAAATTGAAACAGATTCAAAACATGACAATTGGAAGTTCTTATAAGGAGAAGTCATGTGGGGCCCAAAGTGAGAGGATCGCACCACAGAAAACCCATATTATTCTATTGTTAGCTCGCGAAACTGATGGATGGAATGGATATCCTCACATGGAAGCGGATTAGGAGAGACTCCATATCCACTAGGTTGGTGGGACCCTGACTGTGGGGGCTAACAGTGATATGTACCTTAAATCCAAACCGTCCAACTATTTTGAAAGCTCATTTTAGGTCATGATACTATAAATAAGCTGACTTAACTTTTAGTTGGATCATACTACAGGATACAGTCTTGATTGGATCCCCACTATTAAAAACTTCATGGATCCCACCGGAAAGTTTATTTGCCTCAAACCTGTTGATAAGGTCACAAACACCTTGATGAATAGACCACACAAATATCATCTTGATCCAAAGCTTTTGTGGGTTTCTTGGGATTTGGAACTACTTCATTTTTTGGATCATCCCCTAAAATGAGCTTTCAATACGGATGGTGTGGATGTAGTCGGATACATTACAGTGGGCCCCTCATCGATCCGGGTCTCAACTAATCTACTCCCGGCCCACCATAATATTTGTGATAAATCCATCCTATCCATCCATTTTGCTCGATCATATGAGGACATGAGCCTAGAAAGGCATATGCAAAATTCAAGTGGGCTGCACCCATGTTTATGTGTCATGCATATGATTCATAAAGTCATTCCTACTAGAATGGCCTGAAAACACAAACCCTAATCCAAAACCTCTGTATCCGTATGAATGTTTCAATGGTAGGTACAAGTTCAATTCTCATTACTTCCTATCATGCAGCCAACTTGAGTCTTGGATCTATCTCATTTTTGGGCACATGTCCTAACATGTTATGGAAAAACAAATGAGCTGCGGATTTTTCACAAACATAATGTTGGTCCCCACCTAGCCTCTGGTCGTATAAAGTTTCCTGCAAAGGCTTTCCCAGTCAATCCGCATCCATCTATCATAACCATTTATGTCCCAAGGTCTAAAAACCATTCCCACGTAGTGATGCTTGTTATCCTAAACGTACACTTCAAAATAAGGGTACAAAACCAATGTCTATAAGTCAATATTCAAAGTAGAAAATGTACAAAAAAAGTGGTTGCACTGATGAAATTGAGTGTCATTTTTTGGACCATATAACCGGTCTACCGTAAGGCCCTTGATTGATATAGATTTTGATGTAGAGCGGGTCGTGGACAGTTTCATGACCAAGACATATCAGAAAAGGCCCAGTCGACGACAGAAGTGATCCAGACCGCCATACCTTAGATCAGGCGTGTCTCGCATTCCGGAATGAGTCATCGAGTGTAAAATATATGATTTTAGGGTAGAACGAGCTACTTTAGCCACCCAACCCACTACTCCAGGTTGCGCAAGCTGGATTTGCGAAATTCTCCCGGATCGATGGTTGTTTTCTTATTTTAATTCCATTTTTACTATAAATAGTAATTTTTAGTTTAATCATAACTCTTCATCTGTTGGGCTATAGGAGTTGCGCCAACATGAAAAGAGCTTAGAATAATTAAGAGAACAATTTGGTGAAGCCAAATAGGACACTTATTATTTTTATCCAAAAACCTTGCACACTAGTAGACATCATGACCCTCTACAAATAGTAAGTTTACTATTTATAGTAAGTTGTGAATTCTAAGAGTTTTAGTTGTAGTTTGTTTCTGATTTTTCTCTCATTGTTTGGTATTCCTATTTTAAAAGTTTTGAACTCGCTTACTTCATTCATTAATCAAAATTTGAATTTATTAGAATTTATTTATATTCTTCTTGCTTTCTTTCCTCTTGGATTTGAGAAGTATTTGTGAGGAGTCCGAATGAGCTCGGTGGATTCGGGTTGTTATCGTTGAGGAAGTTGCGTCAGGTTTCCTGTTTGAAAGCAAACAAACAAAAAAGAGATATCACACACTTTCCATCACATGTCTGACGTCAGCAGAGCAGATCAAGTTCGGGTGAGACCGACAATGTTGTAAAGTGCATGTGAATGTGATTAACGTTCCCTAGGTTTAGGGGTTTGATCCAGCATGCTGGATCAGGAAAGGTCGTTCGTCGCCCATGAACTGATAAGTGGTAAGTGGGGCAGTAGATCTAGACCATCTCTACGGTGGGTCTTACGGGTAGATGGACCCCAATTGAATTCCACAACGAACAGATTGACTTGTATTCCAGTTTATCTTGTTGCGTTCTGACCGTTAGTCATTTTCATATTCAACGTCAGCTTGAAAGCCCACCATTCTTTATGGAAAATCCTTTGGAGAGAGACCCAACAAGTGCAGCGACCGGAAGAAATATTGTTACTCCACAGACTATGATTGTCCATAAACACTCACACATCTATTACTCACGTGGCACGCATGTACTGACATCCAACCAACCCGTTGGACCACCCACCGATAGCTGCCAATGATAAAATCTATCACCAGTATTTGAAATATCTGTATCTTATTATTTATTCTATCCTTGTCATAAAGATACGCACATGATATATCATTTGTATAAGGTGATTTATTATACCTTTTAAAAAACATGAAAAAATATTTGAGAAATGGTTGAATTCTTCAATGAAATTAAAAAAAAAGTTTAAAAAGACTTTAATATACACTTTTAAATCATAATATTTCAAAAAAAAAGCGCCCGTAATAAGTTTCATTTGTATAGGATTACTATGCATTGTCTAACTAAACTAATGCAATTATATTCAAATTGTTAGATTGTATGGGATCATTTCATCAAACACTCATGCATATTTCGAAATTAGTCTCAATTAACAATTGGTTGAAAGGGAAATTTTGAAAAAAAAAATATATTTAATAGTTTTTTATTTAAAAATAATTTTTATTTTTTGAAAATTAATAAGGACTTAACAAATCAATAGACCAGCTTTCATATATGCTTGATTTCATGTTTGTAGTGCAACAATGCAGGTAATTGAGGAAAATTTGAGGTTTTTTTTTTGAATTTTTCATAATCTTCCCCAAATATTACCACCTACACTCAAATTTCGAAATTAAAATGTATGTGATGATCGTTTCATCAAATACTCCTAAATATTTTGAAATTAGTCTCCATTGATAGTTGGTTGAAGGAAAATTTTTAAAAATAAAATAAAATATAGAAAACATGAAGAACCAATAGATATTGAAATCAAAGCTCCAACTCTATGATTTTTCATCCAAAACATGAAGAACCAATGGAATTATAACTATTTGATACTAACTTAATATAATTTCAATAATAATAATAATAATTCAGATTTGAAAATGCTCACCAGATCAAAAATGTGAGATATATCGGCACTACCTGTGCATTTCATATCGCACGGGTAGGATACAAGATATATCATGGGATATATTGGCCGATATCATCGATATTTAAAACATTATCTATTATGTACGTGCAAAATCCACCTCGTTTAGAAGGTTGACTCCACCAAGAGCATCACATCATGCAAAAATCAGCTTAATCTATTGATTAAGTGGACCGCACCATAGAAAAATAATGTATAGTCGTTGATAAATAATAAATTATTAGTGTGGTCCACATTATAAGCAACGAGTGTATTTGTCTGAAATTGGATCGTGCGTGCATGCTGAGCTTAGCAGAGCCAGATATGGCTCGATTTAAATCAAATACTTTGTGATCCCCTGTGCTGAGAGAGACCGATTAAGACCGAATCTGTGAAGATTGGACGTCTATCCAACCATCGATAGTAAAAGATTAGGTGATTTGCAAATTAGAGAGTTTGTACTTCAAATGGATTCATTTTTCTTACATTTAAGTCGAAATGACTTTAATATTCACATGATTGCAACCATAATTTAAGGATAGAATAATAGAGAGAAAAAAGTTCAAAAATATTTTATAAATAATTTTTACAATATTGGCATTCACAATCAACTTCATCACCTAGCGTGGACTGAAATTTATAACAGGACGATCATGATTTGCAGGATGGTTATCTGTTTTTACTCAATAAAATATCAAGCTTTGCGGTGAGACGACTAATAGGAGGCAGATATTCAACAATCAATTCATCGCTTAATAAAAAAAACTAGGCTTCAAGGTAAGATGGTTAATGGGGTGATAATTTGTTCGTGAACTTAGTGGAAAACAAGCACATGGCAAGAAGCTCGTGACTCACCCATTTATTCATGATGTAGACCAAACTTTGCATATAAATGGCCAATGCAATCACCTAGCACATAGAAGGAAAGCCACGCATTCTTTCATTTGAAATGAGCAATCTTCCTTACAATACAGTGGGATGTCATGATGAATGGTGGAGATGTATGAAATTGCATGGATTGTTTACCATGATAGACATAAGCTTGGCGGAGCTTAGAATTACGGCTAAGTCTTTAACACTTATAAGGTTACAATTAATTACCTAATTAAATCAATTTAAAATAATAAGGTAATTAACACGTAGACTTCCAAATCAAAGCGAGGTCTAATCAAATATACTACAAAAGATACAACAATAAGCAACTAGTTTACAAGAATAGTCAGCTTATGTGTGCTTACAAGTTAAGTGCTTATACTATAATTCAATTCAAACATTCATATAATTTAACTAATCAAATACAAAAGCGTAAATAGAATTGTGATCAAATAACAATCACAAAGACACACATATATAGTAGTTCAACTACTTGCCCACTTCACTCCTGGCGAATACAATCTCTCCGAGTGTATCGAAATTTTACTATCGGAGGTTTTAAATTAGGTTCACCTCCAACTTTTACAAGCAGACACTCCCACCAGAGGCTTACATAAGGACTTGATGCACGTACACTCCTGTGTCGGAGGAACACATTTCTACTGATGTTGGTGGCTCCCGCAAGAGGCTTTAGTTAGTTTTTTATCGGCTAACCAACAACCACTAGCAGTCCCAATCTAAGGCCCTACATACAATCCCACCGGAGGCTCCCTATGAAGACTAACATGTATACACTCGTGTCTTGTGAATACAATTCTAATTCAAGGCCCTATGTACACTCCGACCGAAGGCTCCTCATGGAAACTAACATATACACCCCTGTGTCTGGTGAATTCGATCATACGCAAGAGCTTATTCCTACACAAGAACCTATTCGAGTTTGGATTACAAACTCTACACTCAATCATACACAAGGAAAGAATGTGAATGGACTCCACAATTGACAACCTTACTTGTTGGATTGAGCCCGTTTGTAACGCCTTGCTTGAGATACTTGATCAATGTGCTCTCGAGCTTCAATCAACTTCCTAATTGCTCCCACATCCATGAACAAACACTTTGTATGCGATACTCTAATGGGGTGACGAAGGTGGTGGGAGGATGGTGCGTGGGATATCATACAACTAATGGATAGTTGATTTTAAAAGGGGACTCACCTAGATGGATTTTTTAGAGGATGTAGACAATAATATACATATAAGCTTAGTGTCTAATCTCTAGAAAATTGTGAAGATCAAGTGTATCTTCATAATTGAAGTTGGAATCCTCATTAGAGTTGTAAAGTTTAAGAAAATGACTTGAATCTTATAAGTTTAGAGGCTTAGGATGAGGGATATAAGTGGAGAATCACCTAAGCTCTAATTGCACCAAAAATTTATCTCAATGCTCAAGAACCGAATGCTCATTTTATATAAATCGTGTTGCAGTAGTTATAAAATAACTAGTTAACGGCTCTGTTGATAGTATCAAAAGGCCATTAAATAGGATCGAGTTGTCATTTGATCTTATTGAGAAATTCAAAGATTTTTCTATTTAGTTGATGAACCATTTCTTCCATCGCATAAAGCTGGTCTTCAATTTTATCAAGATCCATTAATAGCCTGTTGATAGGATCGAGAACCACTCGAAAGCTACTATTTTGGGTTATGTGTTTATAATAGCTTAGCACCCCATTTATTAAATATTATCATGATTCAATTGAGCTCCTAAGCTATGTGATTATCAAACAAGGGTTTCTCTATTTGAGAATTGATTATATAGGAGTTAGGTTGTTTTGGGTCTAAAGTTGGGGTCAACAAGGCACCTCATGATTTATTTATTCTTCATTCCTTGATGCTCAATGTCCTCTTGTATTTTCGGTCTTCAGCTTCCAAAGATTCAATCGGCTCATTTACATACTAACTCATGTGATTGACAAATATGTGCACAAATAAGTAAACTAACAAGGTAAACTAAAGATAAAAACTAGAGCCTCATATTATGAGTAGTGATGAGGGTTAAACTAAAATAAAGTAGACAAATAAGTGTCTATGATAAACATATAAATAAAGTTGCGTTGTGCTACATTTAATTACGTGACTTTGCACCCTTTTCTAAACTATTGAGAATACCTTCTCTACCAAATTACATGATTGTGCATACTTCTTTAAGCCATTACTTTAGTTATAACCAATTTTATCGTACCATATGTTACATGAAGATACTTTGTTAGAGATTTGTTATTAAGAAGTTGTGAAGGTTTGCTTTTCTTAAACGCTTGCATTCAATGATCTGAGTATAAATATGTTTCTAGCTTCTTAGCTTTGAAGTAGCATTTTCTAGACCATTTTATCTCATTGCCATGGGCAAGGTGTAAATAGAGTGGAAAAGCTTATTTTTACATATGGTGATCCTCATTGTAAGCGAAGGTACTGAACAAGTTAGATGTGCATGCGCATGACACACATTGGAAGTCATCCGTCGGGAGAGTGGATGGTGGTAAATTATTGTCCATCTGTAGATGGGAGCATCTCCCTTTTATTCAATCTATTGAATGCCTGGGGTGTACATCGAGTCAAATTGAGTCGAGTTGGCATCAGCTCAACTCAGCTCGGCCACTAACTGACCTCAGTTTAAACTCGGCTCGGCTCAGTCCCCTATGAATGCCCATCATTCATACCAGAATTGTCCTTTTATCCATTGTCCTTCACAATCCATAAATAGGGTGCCACTTGGGTGAATTCCTATTGTGGGGTCTTCATGATGTATGTATCTTACATCCCTACCATCCATCCATTTTGCAAAATCAATTTTACCTACCATCTATCCATATCGATGAAATCATTTTAGAGTATTGAGCCCAAAAATGCAGAAAATCCAAATCTAAGGTAAATAATAATAATAATTCTCACCCAGAAATCTAACGTTATTCAATGCCATTTATTCCACCAACCATTCTCACCCAGAAAGCTTGAGCTCCACGTGAATAATAATAATAATTCAATTTTCTATTTCCCAATCTTCGACCCACCTGTTCACGAAACCCAAACCAAGTTCTTTTGACCGTCCGATCAAAAACCGTTGACTCCATTGGACTCATGAAACTCGCTTATGTTTGTCTTGTATGCATCACAATGCATGCTCCAGCTGCATGCGTCTTCCCATGAGGCCTAAACGCGGAGATGGTAGGGTAATCAGAACCGTCCATCTGCTAGGCACTATCATTGGCCATGTCCCTATATACAGAAATGGACAGATGATTAGAACCGTCCATCTTCTGGACACTATCACTGACCGAATCCAAGGCCAGAGAATAATAACAATGAACTGATGGCTTCCCCACGTGGCTTACACGAATAAATGGTGAGTGATCAGAAACATCCATCTTCCGGGCACTATCTTTATGTGGGAAAAATAACCAGAATGAATGGGCGATGGGCCCACCCTGACATGCGCGGCATAGACGGTCATGTGATCAGAGCCGTTCATCTGCCGAGTACTATCATAAGATGATCCCCCCATGACCCTGGATGATTGGTGATCAACTCCCATCTGCTAGGCCATGATGGGGCCTGGTCAAAATAATCACTAGGAACAAATGATTTTGACCATCCATAAATCACATATAAACAGAGTTGAAAACAAGAGTAGAAACACATGATGTTCAAACCACACCGTTGAATTATCACATCAGCACTTCATCCCAACATGAGTGTCGTGGTCCATGCCAAGAATAGAAACACATGATGTTCAAACCGCACCGTTGAATTATCACATCAGCACTTCATCCCAACATGAGTGTCGTGGTCCATGCTTATCAGATGGACGGTCATGATCATTTGAAATCTTCCCATGTGTCTCATGGGACAACGCATAGAAAACATTATGGCACTCCAATTAAAAATATCGATGCAACTTCCGACATGATCTCATCGGTAGCAATGTCGAAGGGAAGCCACCAATCTGCGAGCGACAAGTGGTGTCTAATTCCTCAAGGCATGTTCCAACGGTAAATGAAATAAAAGATGGAAGCAAACCAGAATGAAATTATAGAAGCACAAAGAACAATACTTGTATGAAAGTTCTGTGTGAATTGCAAGCAACTAAGTTGTTCATCAGTGGCCTCAAGCCAACTATCAAGAAGAAACATCTCACCAAGTGACTAAACCAATTTCAGTATCTCTTTTTTTCTTTTTTTTTTGCCAAAAGGAAATATACAGCCATGTACTTCGGGTGGGCTTTACAAAGAACAACGGGCCTCACCTATCATATAGCAAATATACAACCCACACGGAAAGAAACCCAAAAAGGGAAAAACCAATTTCAGTAACTCAATGTGACATTAGCCTGAAAGGGGTTCAAGAATTATGTTGTTGTGTAAAAATCACAATCTATTTAATATGCACAATTCTAATTGATATAATGTTGTAAAAACATGACTATCAAATGAGTCTCTCTCCACATTGATTAATCAAATCACCCTCAAATCTTGTGTTTTGATCTCCAAAACAGGCCTAAATATAGTTGAAAATGAGTTCATAGGCTTCCTATACCTTCAAATGAAGATAATACATTGACAAGTACATAAGGAGCTATACAACTATCCAATATAGCTTAATTGCATAAATAAAATCCATGACTAATTGTAAGAAATAAGATTCTGTCATAGAAAAGACATAAATCACAAAACCTGATTTGGATCAAGAGGAATTCTTCATGATCCCATCTCCAATTCAGGAAACCGATTCAGGGATAGAAGCGGAAAAAAATCACCCAACAACTGAAATTTGTTGCTGAAAAGAATCCCACCCAAATCCAAAAGTTTTTTTTTTTAACAAACACAATCTGGGTTACACCACGACACCTGAAAGAATCCTACACAAGTCCAATTCCCAAGTCCGGTCGAGGGCAGAAATGCAGGGGGGAAATCAACACAACCAATTCATCACTTTCTCACAAGAAATCCAGTTAGGGTTACAGTGATAGATGCCATGTTAATGAATCGCCAAAAAGAATTCATCGTGATTCTCAAAATTCATTATTCTAACCCAAATCCCCAATTTAAACCCCAAATCCTGCAATTTCCAATTCAAGAAAATCCCAATTCCAATCAAATGTGACAAATCCAAATCAGTAATTCCTTACCGACGCAAGAACAGAAATCGCAGAGCGGTCGGCTCGTGTGCTTGACATTTTCTTCAATGAAATAGAGATGAACAACGACACCGCTGCTCTCATTGACGAGCAACTTACACCATGTCGGCATCCCTTCGACATTGTAGTCCTCAACCTCAGCACATTCTTGGAGGAACGATATGATATTGTCGCGAAACGGGCCCGAGTAGTCGACTGGGCAGCTAGGGTCTGCGAACGCATAGGCCTTGATCTGCCGTTTGCGCTTCTTGCAGGCATCGAAGATGGTAGACATGAGATAGAGCTCGGTGGTTCTTCTGGCTCCCTGAAGCTCCTTGGATCTTTCTTGTACAGAGAGAGAGGGGGTTATGGTACCGGAATCACGAAACTGGGAGAGGAGATCTCGACCTCGAGAGGCGTCGTTAGCACAAAAGAGAGGAGCGGCTGCTGAGAGAGAGAGTATAACAAATAAGCTGTTAGATCTGAACATTTGGAAGGGTTTTAGACTATTCCAAATCCAGTACGGCTGAGGCCATTTCTGAACCAAAGATAGAGCTGTTCCTAAATCATGATTTTGGTGTAGTAAGGGTCTTACAAAATGAATGAACTGTGCACCGTTGAGGTTCTGGGGGTGGAGGATCCAAGCTGGTAACCTCGCCTTGCTGATCCATGTTGTACAACAAAACACACACACACACACACACACACACAAGGGTGAAGTGAAGTGAGGATCTAGAAATGAATGCCCACAAAGCATAATATCAATGGCTTTGCTCTTTGGCCCCTGCATAATATCAACAAAGCATCCACAAAGTCTTGATCATTTGAACCAAAATCAAATCTAACTTGAGTTGGAGAAAAAGAAAAGAAGAAAGATCCTTGGTAGTTTTTTATTTGGAAGAGAAAGGGATTGTCCTACATCATCTTAACTACATGTTTTTCTTGTTATTAATCAGATAGTTAGGATCATCAGATCAGCATGATTTTTCGTATGGGATGTTGTGCAGCTTGACTAAAAGAATGGTCAGCTGAATCGAGAAACATACAAATAAAAGAAATTGAAATCGTGTGGTGATCCTGATCCTGCCAGAACACATACCATAAAACCAATGGCAGCAACATCTACAACTGGAAATGCACTCCATCACTGACTGCTACCAATGGTCATGGTTAAACAAGAGAGTGAAGTGAGGACCAAGACTCTTGTTTCACAGAGGGTGGAGTCCTAACCCACCTTAGACTCTTCCCCCATCAAGTCTCCACACCTTTAACCACCCTGCTCCCCTTCATGCTTTTATAATCAACACCAAAGTGGGCCCCACTGAGTTACCAAGTACTGAATCAATATGATTTTTGGCATAAAAGCCAAAACACAAGGCGGGGATCTGATGGACGGAATTGATCTCATTACTTCCCCCACATTAGACAAAGTAACATATATGAGGTATTAAAACATCAAAAACACCATATTCAAGCACAAGCAATATTAGTCTGTTAAAAAGTGGGGCCATCAAAGGACAAGGCCTGGGTAGGCTTGGGGCCAGATTTTGAACTGTTTGGGCTGGAGCTATTCAAATTTTTTATTTTGCTAGGTCCAAGCCCAGCCCATTGACAGCCCTAATTAAAAAGATGGAAATGCATTTGGATGTACCACCAGGCCATGATGAATGTTAGCCATAACAAAGCATTTACCTGTTTACCGTTAGGCCATGATGAATGTTAGCCATAACAAAGCATTTACCTGTTTACCGTTAGGCCATGATGAATGTTCATTTCTTACCAACAGCTCCATATCTCTGTCTACTGCATCACTCAAAGCGCATATGGACAGCAGGTTAAAACAATATTTTTATATAAGCACTTTCTAAAATTAATGGCCATTCCTTTTCTTTTCTTTTCTTCTCTTCTTTTTTTTTTTTTTTTTTTTTCTTTTTTTTTTTTTTTTAAAATTTTTTGTGGGCTGGTGGGTGGGGGTAGGTGGGGACAACCTCTGTATGTGGGTCCTTGCAGATGTCACGCCAATTAGGCAAATCCAAATTGAGTGGTGGCCTGCAAATCAATGATCAAGACAAAAAGGCCCTCCATGGTTTGATTGCCTCATGCAGGCTTTTGATCAAATGGTTAGGAACATTTGAAAACAGTGATAGTTGGGTATAGAACTATTATTTAGTCATAGGCTCATAGCACACGCCATGGAAACTCCAGCAATCATCTTAACTGAAACTTGTAAGGCATATAGAACTAGCAAAGGTAGAGATGCTGAAAATTTCTGCTGAGGAATGTTCAAAATCCAGACTGGAACACTCTAGATTCTTATGAGAAATGCATCTTGTACATTATTACAGATGACACAATTTCCCAGATTGATGCCTGAAGCAGACATATGGCTAGTTTAACAAATTATGGAGCCGATCTGTGTTGTAAGCTATGAGTTAAAATGGTGCATGGTTTTTAACTCTAGCTTGAAGAAGGAAAATGACATTTACAAACTCCTGATTTTAATACATGCATCCCTTTATGGCCATTCTTCTACTCTATCAACCAACACACAGATGATTGGTGGGCATCTCTCTCTGTAAAAGATGATGGACCATACTTGTGGGGATATATGTACATTAGTCAGACCGTTCAAATTGCAGACCCATTGTGGATGGAGCATAGATTGAATGCTACAAAGATCGGATATATGTACATCAGTCAGACCGTTCAAATTTGCTTTAGTTTGACAATTTTTATTTCTTCCATCATCCCTTCTTGCTGCCCTTCATTTATCTGCTTAAGCCTTTTAATGACTGCCATGTTGCACTTAATGTTTGGATCCAATGTCTTGAGAAAATCTAAATTTGTAAACCAAATTGCACCCTAATCGGATTTTCACGTTATATGATGAGCGATCTGTTCATCGGCAGAAAGGCCTCATTGCTCAATCTAGTCCAAAAGCAATTATATCTGCCCTTAAATAGAAATAGGAGGAGGATACAATAGAAAGTAGTTCTATCTGCAATGTCTTTCTTTAGATCAAAGCATTGGATTACTGCTATTGTATCAGCAAAGATGTTCAATGCCCATAACTTCAAGTGATAACTAGTTCCTACACATAATAAAATTGATTTCTTTTTATTGCACTTAAACAAAAACATGAAACCAGCATATAGGCCACTATATATATATATATTAAAAAAACAGCTGACATTGGAGCTACAGTTGTGCAGTACAAAAACTAATCGCAGGTGTATCACTAGTCATGTCTTGCAGCTGAATGATAGTTACACAGTTTGTATCAAACAAATATAAGGATCTCATTGCTGCTTCTGGAATGAATCCATACAATTGAGTAGGCTACTTTGGGTCACTTCCGAATTGTTTGGAATGAATCCATACAATCGAGTAGGATCTCATTGCATACTCATGATTCTTTGCTTTGCTTGTGGTTGTAGTTTTTCGTTGGCGGTAATGGGAAGTGTGTAATTATACTTCAGAAATCATGTCATATTTTCTGTTTGCATTTGTTGCTCTAAGTTTATCTTTTTTCCTCCTTTTTTTTTTTTTTTTATTTTAAATATAATAATTATTTGTTGGCCTTAAATTCATTATCATTGTCTACATGTCAGCACTTAGTCATGTTGCATGTAGTTTGCTTCTTTTTTTGTTTTGATGTGTAATGAAGAATTTGAGGACATGTAACAGGCCATCAATGGAAAGGTTTATGTTTAGACTGGAAATTGCTATATCTTTTTAATTGTGGAACTTATCCATCAGTCTTAACTCCTCATGTGTGTTGTGGAGCCTAAAAGATACTGCAGGAAGATTATTTCACACTATAGTAGGACCAATCTCCACAAAAGAACGCCCTTCCATTGGAAACTTGAACAATGTATTAGTGTAACGTGTACTTGTACAAATTTGCTTCTGGAAGGTGTTAGTGAGGCCTATTATCGAGAGAAAATTGTTCTATGCAAGGCCACAAATCTATTTTTACAATTTCTCTATCTCTCCACCCTATGCCATGATAAGTTGTTTACATAAGTTTGGTGCTATAATGTGCAACTCTTAAAATGTAGAGAAGGAATTTTTGGCATGCCTTGAAGGAAGACTTGCAGGGGTCCTGTAATATGTAAGTGTTACAAAATAAGTTGCCCTCAATATAAAAATGAATATTTATCTAACCTCCAAGAGATCCACCAGTAATCCCTATTCTCCACCATCTACATTGATTCTCCTTGCAAACTACACTCTTCTCCTTGGCACCATTAATACTCTCTTTCACTGGACCACAACCACAATATCTGCAAAGATTCCATGTCTCCCTGTACATTGATTTCTCCTTACAAATGACACTCTTCTCCTTGCCTCTATTCATTAATTGGTGCAGCGAAGTAATGCACAATATCTTAGAAATGGATGTGTGTATGCATCAAACAAGGACACAATGCGTCGAACACAGACCTCGAACCCAATATCCCGACATGTTCATACAACTTAAAATAAAATATTGAAAAGATGCAATAAGATCCTGTCCAAATAGTATAGAAAAAAAGCATGCCATAGATAGCAATCATAAAATTTATTCTTAAAAAAAGGAAAGAAAGAAGGGAATGTTGAAATGAGGAGCTTATCTTTTGTTGCCTAATCATGAAATTTTGTCTATCAGACATTGTGATGCAGGACATGAAATTTAAGTATGAGATGCAAGAATTCAGGCTTAGATCATACCAATTTAGAAACAGTTAGACAAATTCCACATCCCACATGACAATCCAAATCATTCAATTAAAAAGGGGAATCCATGAGAGTCCATGCCGACACAGGCTAGAATTGGACTAATAAAAATTATAAACCAAACGATGTCAAAGGGAAATAGAAATCAACCACACATGCATAAAAATCAATCCCTAATCTAAGGGATTCCCCAAATTCAATTCAAGGAACCCTAGGGCGAAAAAAAAAAGGGCAAATAAATTAGGGCTAATGCAAACTAAGGCTAAGGTTTAGGAAATAAGAATAAAAAGAGGAAAACCAGAGAAAAACCTGACTCGGAGAAAGCTCCTGCGTGCAGATGGTGGCCCAGGGCTGATGCACGTGTGATGGAAGCCCGCCTCCCTAAAGTGACACCTAGGCCTTGGTCGGCTAGGGGAGACGTAAGGTCGAGGTGTAGTGCTTCGCCGAAGTTTCAGCCCTCCTACAGGTCCAGATTTTGGAAACTGGCTGTAGGGGGATAAATAGCAGCAAAAGCTGAAAAATTCAAAGCAATAATAATGATAAAAGATGAGAGATATGAATGAAAGATGGTAGGGGCAGATGAGGATAGATGTGGCGTCGCACCACGATAGTTAGCCCTTCGAAGAAGGGAGGGCTTCGCACCCACTTTTGAATTCTTCCACAACTCACGAAGAGAGAGAAAAATAAAGCAGGAATTTTTATTAAACTTGAATGAATGAAAAGAATTACAATGGGTGCCTATTTATAGGGAAAACCCTATACCCAAAAAACTCGCACCATGTGCGGAACCTATTACTTGGCGATAAAGTAAACTAAAATAAAAACCAAACAAAGAAATCTAAAGAGTTCACGATGTTCTAAATAATAACAATAAGCAAAACCTAAAATATGAAATCAATCCGACGAGTGGGCCACGATCATGAGATCCCATGATGGGCTTTTCTTGACTATCAGGCTCACTTTTTTTGAACCAAAACTTGTCTTCTAGTTAGGAGGCTCTCCCTGGATGTCATCATCGAGCCAGATCGATGGTGGGGTCCTCCTTTTGCGTACGTACGTGCGTAGGGGTGGTGGTATGCGTGCGCGTGTGCGCATAATGTCCCCATCAATTCTCCCCGACTGTGAAGATTTCGCCACTGGCGAAATAAAACTCCTGAACCGATCCAGGATGTCAGGATGAAGTTTCTGAAGCTCCTCCTCAGTGAGCCACGTGCTGTCTGAAGCTGGGAGTGACTTCCATTTAACCAGGTACTTCTGAAACCCGCCGTCCGACATGGATATTATCTGATGGTCCAGAATATCCTCTATTTTCTCTCTAGGTGTGGGAAGGGTAGGTACGTGAGGTAGAGGTTGAGAAAATGGGTTGGGAAGGGTAGGTATGAGATGTAGTAGCTGGGAACATGAGTCGGGACAGGTAGGTATGGGAGGTAGAGGCTGAGAAAATGGGTCGGGACGGGTAGGTTTGGGAGGTAGAGGTTGGAAAAATGGGTCGGAAGGGGTAGGTATGAGACGTAGTAACTGGGAAGATGGGTTGGGACGGTAGAGGTTGGGAAAATGGGTAGGGAGGGGGCCATGAATCAAGGGAAAGGTCTGATGAATTAGAATGGTTAGGCAAAAGGCTGGACAATGCATCAATGACCCCTTGAAATGCAACTAGATCCTCCACATTGAATGCGGAACTAATTCCCATGGAGGGTGGAAGATTTGCCACATACGCATTGAGACCATTTCGTTTTATAATTTTGACGGGTCCAACACTACGCGTGTGTAACTTACGAACGGACTCTGGAGGATACCGCTCGGGCCTGATGCGGACCATCATAGAGTCCCTTACATTGAATTCCTCGAAACATTAATACTGGTCTTTAGAAAATTTGTAATGTTCATTACTAGTAGTGATCTTTTGCCTGATTTCTTGATGTCATGACTGAATGTGATGCACAAAAAACTCTGCAGGCTCTAACGGATTATGGGACAGTGACATAGGGACAAGATCAATAGGATTCTCAGGTTTATAACCAGTAACGACTTCATAATGACTAAGACCTGTGGACTTATCGACAAAACTATTAAACGCAAACTCGGCTGTAGGTATTACGGTGTCCCATGTTCTGGTGTGCTTTATATCCCTCTTAGGGGGAAACTCATCCAGTATATCATCAGGAAAGACACCATGAAACTCATCCACTACCGGAATGACCTCAGTAGGTAACGCTACACTAGCATCTGATGCACTCTCTCTAGCCACGAGGCCACACATGTTGTACCCCTCAAAATTATGGTCTTGATGTCCCTCATGGGATGGGGGTACGGGTGCACGCCCATAACTGATTCCTTGGTTACCTCCATTCATTGGTCTATCCTCCTTACCACCTGCCTGAGATTTGCCATCTTTCCTAATGGTGGGGTTTGTCCGGAGGGAGACCTCTATTTAGTCAAGGCGTTGATCTATGTCTTGTTCCAAACGCTTACCCCAAGACTCGATCTGCTAGAACAACTTGTTTAGTGACTCTAGCAGTTGTTCCATGTTTAGTGTAGGGTGCTAGCCAAAACCATGACCCATACGTGTTGGACGTACAACTTGCAACTCCACCTAAGGACTTTCTACGATGACTATATGGGACTAAATGATCCTATAAGACTCTATATGAGGGAAACTACGCAATGCTACTAAAATCTAACAATATAGTTGTCAAAATAAAGGAATAACAGAAAGTTACATCAATGTAAATTGGTAACTTCCTGCTAACAGAAATTTCAGCAACTAATATCAGGGACTATGGAATCTTAAAAGCTACATATGATGAACTGAATACATGATGGACTCAAACAAACTAATCCTAAACATGTAATGTATTCCCCTATAAGAACCCTAAGCTCTGATACCAAATTTGATGCAGGACATGAAATTTTAGTATGAGATGCAAGAATTCAGGCTTAGATCATACCAACTCAGAAACAGTTACACAAATTCCACATCCCACATGACAATCTAAATCATTCAATTAAAAAGGGGAATCTATGCGGGTCCAGGCCGACACAGGCTAGAATTGGACCAATAAAAATTATAAACCAAACGATGTCAAAGGGAAATAGAAATCAACCACACATGCATAAAAATCAGTCCCTAATCTAAAGGATTCCCCAAATTCAATTCAAGGAACCCTATGGTGAAAAAAAGGGGCAAATAAATTAGGGGTAATGCAAACTAAGGCTAGGGTTTAGGAAATAGGAATGAAAAGAGAAAAACCAGACGAAAACCTGACCCAAAGAAAGCTCTTGCATGCAGATGGTGGCCCAGGGCTGATGCACGTGCGCGGGTAGGCTGGCCGCACGTGTGATGGAAGCCCGCCTCTCCAAAGTGACACCTAAGCCTTGGTTGGCCAGGGGAGACCTCCAATCCCTCCAAGTTTGACGACGATCCGATGTAAGGTCGAGGCGTAGTGCTCAGCCGAAGTTTCAGCCTTCCTACAGGTCCAAATTTTGAAAACTGGCTATAAGGGGATGAATAGCTACAAAAGCTGAGAAATTCAAAGCAATAATGATGATAGAAGATGAGAGATCTGAATGGAAGATGATAGGGGCGGATGGGGATAGATGTGGCTTCGCACCACGATAGTTAGCCCTTCAAAGAAGGGAGGACTTGCACCCACTTTTGAATTCTTCCACAACTCACGAAAAGAACAGAAAAATAAAGCAGAATTTTTTATTAAACTTGAATGAACGAAAAGAACTACAAGGGGTGCCTATTTATAGGGAAAACCCTATACCCCAAAAACTCGCACCATGTGCGTAACCTATTACTTGGCGATGAAGTAAACTAAAATAAAAACCAAATAAAGAAATCTAAAGTGTTCATGATGTTCTAAATAATAACAATAAGCAAAACCTAAAATATGAAATCAATCCGATGAGTGGGCCATGATCATGAGATCCCATGATGGGCTTTTCTTGACTATCAGGCCAACTTTTTTTTAACAAAAACTTGTCTTCTAGCTAGGAGGCCCTCCTTCTGCGTATGTACGTGCGTAGGGGTGGTAGTGTGCGAGCGCGTGTGCGCATGATGTCCCCATCACAATGCCAAACAAATTGAGTTAATAAAAAATCAATTCCACGCTGCAAATCAACTGCAAGCTCACAGATCATTTAGAAATATGCAAGGAAAAACATGATCTTAGTTTTAAGATTGGTATAATTGGCAAGACAGCTTCTTGAGTACAATCCTTCACTTGCACATGACCCAAATGTGATGTTCAGACGTAAGATTCACATCAGACGGTAACTTGTATTAAAAATGGAAGTGGTTCTAAATGGGAAATTTGGGGAAAATCAAATCCTCAACATTACAATTCAAAATTCATTTAAACCTAAACTAATTTCTAATTTAAGTATATATAGAAAGGTTGAGATATTGACACACCCCACTGGCCGATTTGACTTAGGAGCATGCAAGCCGATCCCCAATCCGACTCAACTTGATATATGATCAACCCAAGTAACCTAATTAAAGGAGATTAAGAAACTAAAATCAGTGATCTACAACTCAATCGATGGAAATTCTAGGAAAAACCTTAAAATTCCACTTACTTGAAGGATTGATCTAACACAACTGGACTCGATCCAACTCTAAGAGAGTCATGTATCTGAATGTGGAACATCAACTCAATCATCTCAAAACATGATTTAAACTATAAAACTCAGAGATTTCCTTACCCAAATCAAGTTCACACCTTTCGCCGAGGGCTGTAGCTTCTGCTCCGACTACTCAGTACCTTCCTGTCCTAGAGTTGCTTCTAAGAGAGAGAGATGGGAAAGCGTGAAAGAAACTCTAAAACGATCTGTTTGACTGCAAAGTGATATTACAGTACGGAGCGGATTAGGTGCAGCCTAGGTGGAAATGGATTGGCTACTCTGTGGACCCCAATATGATTTGTGTCTCATCCATGCCGTCCATCCTTTTTTACATATAATTTCATGGTATGAAACCAAAACTGAGGTAGATCAAAATCTAAGTTGGACCACACCATGGGAAAACAGTAGTGACTGAACGTCTACCATTAAAAACTTCTTAGGGCCCACTGTAATGTTTATTTGACATCCAACCTGTAGTTTAGGTCATACAGACCTGGATGAAGGCAAAAAAAAAAAAAAAAAAACAAATATCAGCTGATACAAAATTTTTGTAGCCCCAAGAAGTTTTTAATGGTGAGAGTTCAATCAACACTGTGGCCCACTTGAGATTTTGATCTCCCTCAGTTTTGGGTTCATACCATAAAATTATCTGGAAAAATGAATGGATAGCATGGATGTATGTATGTGTGTGTGTGTATATCATATTGGGGGTCCACATAGCACTGACCACTAGCCATTGGCTAGTGCCAGGGAGTGGCCAGTCTGTTTCCAGCTGGCCCGGAGGCGGTTTTGATTGTGCTGGATGTTCCAACACAAGGATGCTAGGTGGGGCCCACCGAGATGTTTGTGAGAAATCCACCCCGTCCATCCGTTTTTATCTTATTTTAGGACGTGCCAGGTGTATCCAACACTCAAGTTGACCACACGAGAGGAAACGGTGGGCACTTAGTGAACACCGTTGAAGTATGCTTGTAGCTATAAAAGTTTTGAATCAGGCTTTTTTTTTTTTTTTTTTAAAAACCATTTTTACTTCATCCATTGGGAATGACCTTATAAAAGATGTGGCCGTTCCTAATCAGCAATTTTGGTGTAGTGAGATGGAATTGTTGGGAATTCAGACTAGAGAAAAATGAAGGCAAATATCAATGGCAACTACTTCTATATATAAAAGGCTTCCAACGAACACTACTCAGGCTAATGATGCAGGGATTGATGATTACAAACTTGTATTATTAATGACAATAAAGAGACTAGAAAAGATTCAATTACCAAAGAATCTATAATCCTTTTTGCAGCAGCAGACTGGATTAGAATAGAATCATTTACAAAAGAAAGAGATACATGAGATTATAGTAACATATAATGTAAATTCAAGATACAAATATGCAAAATTTTCCATGAAAGAATCCTGTACTTGCCAACAATAATGAAGAGCCAATTAGTTATGCAAATTGCATACGCATACGACTTCTTGCATGCTAGTTCCAATGGAGACACATAGCAGACCTGTGCAAAATTTGGGTCACTCATCCAGCATAAAACCGTTTATGAGCCGCAGACCAAAAATAGGATAATCAATTTGGGGAAAGAGATGGCCACCAACCCTTTTTGCACAATGTTCTGATCAAGCATTTAGGATTGTTGAATCAGCCTGATTTCAGCCAAGGCCCACACATAGCGTGGCCCACTGCATTCGCAGTCTGGTTCTTGATTGCATCAGCCATGCGACCCATTGGTACTCATTTTGCAGAGTGTAGAAGAAGTGCTAAATAATTAGTATACATCTTGTATTAGACTGTGTTATTCCTATGGAGTACAAAGACATACACTGCAACTTTCTTTGCATTGAAATGGATGGAGCAAAACATCCTCACGCTGCTAAATTGAATCTTTCCGCAGGCTAGGCTACGGTATCCTGAATTTGTATAATCACCAATAATCCCCACAAGAACAAGACCCATGTTTGAAATGATGAAATCGGCTCGCATCTCTCAGGACAATTTCCCGTTTAGCAACCATGGCTATCAGTTTAATAACATCATGGCAATTGCTGCAGATCCGATGGCTTTGAACTACCTGCAGTGGAGTTGAATCAGACGTACTGATAAGCCCGAAAGCAACAGCCAACTTCTCACTATGATGCACCGACATTCGTTCTTCCTGTTCTTCCACATCAGGAAGCAAAGATCTCCCACCAGGAATGTAGCCTTCTTTGGCGATTTCCTCCATCAAGTCATCCAATCTTTTATAAATCTCTTTGCTTTGAGGATGAGATTTATCACCAAAAAGAAACCCATGAGTTCGTTTCTTGATCTCAATCCAACTACAGGCGGGAAGCAACCTCAATCCCCTTCTCTTCAAGGTCCCTAACACCTTGGCAGCTTCATCTGGCCTCCCAGAACTGTTATATATATTCAAAAGCACGATATAATTACTTAGCTTTTCGGGCTCCATTCCGAGAAGCCTTTCTGCAGAAAACCTTCCGAGCTCTGAGTTCTTGTGAATTCTACAAGCTGTCAGCAAGGCAGCCCACATGTTCTCTGTAGGGCTGAAGGGAGCATCTCTTATCAAAGCAAAAGCTTCATCTAAAAGCCCTTCTCGGCCCAACAACTCAATCATACAAGCATAATGCATTGCCCGAGGCTTGATCTTATGGTCTCGACTCATTGACTCAAAAATCTCCCATCCTTCATCTGATAATCCAGAATAACTGCAGGCGGATAAAACAGCAAGAAAGGTAACGTGGTTTGGAATCATTCCATCATGAAGCATCTTCTCAAACATTTCAACAGCCTCATTTCCTTGGCCATGGTTGGCATATCCAGCTATCAAAGCATTCCAAGATATGACATTTTTGTGTGGCATCTTATCAAAAACGGTCTGTGCATCTTCAACCCTACCCCATTTGCTATAGAAGTCCACCAATGCTGTGTTAGCCACTATATCCAAACCAAAACCATGACGCACCAGACCAGCATGAGCTTGCTTGGCATGTTCTAATGAAGCCAGTCTGGTGCAAATTCTAATAATTATCGAATAAGTGAAGTGATCCATCTTCACACCCAATTTTCTCATTTCATGATATAGATTGAGAGCTTCCTCACTATAGCCATGAAGTGCATACCCTGCTATAATCGAATTCCACCCAACTACTGTCTTTTGCGGCATCTCATCAAAAACAAATTGAGCATCTTCAATGCTCCCACACTTACTGTACATATCAATCAGCGCGCATGACACGAATATATCTCCATCTATCCCCATCTTCGACACGCAGGAATGCAACTGCTGACCGGCAAAAACCAGTCCCAATCCAGCACAAGCCCTGAGGGCAGTAGCAAACGTGCGGGACCCAGCATCAGAGAACTCCTTCCACATCAACAAGAACAACTGGTACGCCTCTTTGTAATCACCTGAGTCAACCAGCCCTCCTATAATGGTGTTCCAAGAAACCAAGTTCCTTTCAGGCATTTCATCAAACAGCCGGCGGGCATCTATCATCATCCCACACTTCACATGCATCAACAACATTCTGTTCCTCAAATACTGATCCGGTTCGAACCCACTCTCGACCATGTGATTAAACACCCTTTTCACACCTCTAATCGACCTCAATCCAATACAAGCATTTACGAGAGAATCATATGTACTACCTTCTAAGACAAAATCGTCCTTGCATTCTACAATTTCAAACAGTTCAAGAGCTTCACCATACCTTTTGAAGAAAACCAACTTCTCGATTTGATTCCCAAGGCTCGTAGCAGGTTTTCTCATCTGGGTTTTTTGAGAATCGGCCTCTGAGTCGAGATCTTCATGAATTCGACTCGGTTTCGGCCTGGGTTTAGGATGGAGACCTTGTTCAAGAGAAGAGCAGGTAATTTGAGCTCGGTTCTTCCTTCTGGGCAATGAGAAATCAGATTTACAGAAGAAGAGAGTGCTGGAATCCGAGAGAAGGCGTGGGATTCTGGAATTGTTTTGGATTGGATCTGAAAATATGGTGGGAAAGGGTGATAGCATGATTCTTTCCATAGAGGATTTACAGAGGAAGGGGAAGAGAGGTGGAGGATTTGAATCGGATGGACAAGGGATGGAAAAAAATCGATGCTTGGGATTGAGCGGAGGGTGATGAGAAGAAGGTCGTTGATGTTGGTGGGAGTTGGGTAGTTCTGTTCCTCGCTCATGTTGGGATTTTCCAGCCTTGAGAACTCCGTCCTCCTTGGTGTTTGGGAGAGTTGTTTTTAGAGATCTGCGTCGGAAACAGATTGGCTACTCCCCCTGCCACCGGCCATTGGCTGGTGGTCGGTGCTCTGTGGGCCATACCATGATTTATGTGTTTCATCCATTCCGTCCATCTATTTTTATAGATCATTTTATATTAAAAAGGAAAAAATGAATATATATCAATCTTAAGTGGACCACATTACAGGAAACAGTGTTGAATGAACTTTGACCATTAAAAAGGTTTTGGGGCCATAAAAGTTTTGGATCAAGCTGATATTTATTGTTTCCCTTCATCTATGTCTGTATGACCTAATCAACAGATTGGATGTCAAATAAACAGTACAGTGGGCCTTAGGAGTATTTTAATGGTGGATATCGGATCATTATTTTTCTCCTGTGGTGTGGTCCAACTAAGATTTTTAGTTGGGCCCCTGTGTAGTTTGCATCGGGACCAGACCGGGTATTTACCGGTTTGACCTGAACCGGCCTCTAGACCGACCGATACCAAACCCATACATGGCATCGGTTGCATGGCGTTGGGTTAGCGTCGGGCATACCCATATTCGGCCAATGTATGTCATACGCGGGACCCTTATGAGCGCAAAAATGTGACAGATCCAGGTTCCAGTGGACAAACACACACTGAGCATTTAACGACCACCGTTAAAAACTTTCATTTAGATAGAGCATGGGACGACTCAACTCAGCAAACTCGACTTGTCCTGCTCGTTTTGACTTGGCATCCAAACCGAGTAGACTTTGGGTATTGACTCGATTCGATCCAAAACCTAACTCATAAAATAAAATAAAATAAAACTCAAATTTCACATTTTAAATTTGAGATGGTGTAGTTGATGGAGAGGCTTCAATTTCTATATGTACACTTAGTTTTTGAGCTATGATTTCAACTTGTGGATACCCGTCACACTTGACTCGACTTGGTGCTGACTTGACCTGACTTTGTACCTATGACTTGGTTGGACTCGGTTCAAGCCATACTCGGACTCAGATCCGGTCAGGCATGCTGGACTCAATACCGAGTTGAATTGAGTTCGCGTTAGGTTTATTTCAAAACCAGGTCAAGTCAGGTTAGTCCTAACTAGGTTTGACTTGACTCGATGTCCAACTCTAATTTTAGATAAAATTGATATTTTTGTTTTGTGTTCGTTCATATCGATGTATACTTATGAATAGGTTGGATGAGAAATAAACGTCACGGTGGGCCCTAGGTAGGTTTCCACAGTAAGCCTCTTAGTAGCGCATAAAAATGAGCATCGTGCCATATCTATTTGCAACTTCAACAACATCCAAGCCGTTATTTCAATTAAAGCTTACATTTCAATTAATTGGTGATGGCTACATGAATCTTGTTCCGTTGTTCTAATCATTCAAGGGTCATTAGATGTTTGCTTGCTGCCGCTACTCATGAACTTTTGCGCCATGCCTGAGCTCTTATCTTACTCATAATTCCCTTTGAACGTGTTCATTTCAAGCTCCATCCTTCCGTCCTTCAACTCACCCATCTCAGTAATAGCAATAAAGCTATACGCATCCTACCAACTTATTATTCCTTTACTCCAACATTCTATCTTGAATTAATGGCCAATCTTATATCTATTTCATAAAATCTCTCCTTCAATTTGATTTGTATGGAGTGGGTACACAAAAACTCCAAAAACACAATTCCTTTTCATCCATCTTACTCTAATTTTATGATTAACATCTTTCTCAATCGTTATTGTGAATTATCAATCCAAGATTAGATGTCCCATTTATGATTTGAGATTTTTGTAAAAAGAAAAAGGAAATCTCATATGTAACTTGGGAGTTATTTGATAATCTGGGAGAGTATCATGTTTGATACTTATGTTCCAAGCATCAAGTGAGTCCCACCATGATGATATGATCCGAAAAATCAGGACTATCCAATCGGTCCATGCCATGCCATGGCCCACTTACTGAACGGCCAACAACAAGCATTCGGCCCCAGAACTGTTCACGGACCAGAATCAGCCCCAGCGTGTTGTATTTGTGAAATCCATTCCGTCCATCACGCGCATCCTTTGATGTGAGATCCTTGGAACAAAAATAGACAATATACAGAACTCAAGTGGGCCACACCACAGGGAAGAGTGGGATCGTGATGCAGACCAATAGGTTTGTGTGCCGGGCCACCATGGTGTATATCTTTAATCAAAACCCTTAATCAAGTGTAACTCAATAGAGCGAAGAGATCAGCATGTTCCAATACTCAGGTGGGCCACAACAGGTGAACAAATAGGTTTTTAGGAGCAATTTCACACTATTCTCATTGATGTGGGCAGCGTGAATCTTCTATCAGGCTGATAGTTTGTATGTACGGTGAAAATAAGTCTTGTCACCTGATGAACGGAGTGGATTTTACATAATACAAGATGATGGCCCCACAGAGGTTGGATGTGTTACTCCTCTCATTACAAAAAAGCCCCTGTGTTTTGAATAAATTAACTGAAATACCCCTGATGTACCTCAAATCCCTTCCTAACCGTTGGAACTAAAATTACCAGAATTTCAAAATTCAAAAGCATGTTCTCATCCTCTCCCGCCATTTCTTCAAACTTAAAGCGCTGCTCCTACTCTTCGCCTCCGCTCTTGATTCATTCTCTCTCTTCCTCTCCAACCTCCAACCACCAAAAACCCCTCTCTCTCCTTCTTCAAGCTCCCCTCTCACCTCCCCACCTCCTCCAAGCCCACGCCCGAATCTTCCGAGTCGGCGCCGATCAAGACGATCTAGTCGCGACCCGCCTCATCGGACGCTACCCATCTCGCTTAGCTCTCCGTGTTTTCTATCATCTCCACAACCCCAATATTTTCCCGTTCAATGCGATCATTCGCATCCTTGCGGAAGATGGCCTTGTCCTTGATGCCATTTCCGTCTTCAAGACCTTGATATTCCTGTCACTTTCCCCCAACGATTTCACCTTCTCTTTCCTTCTTAAGGCCTGTTTCCGCTCGACCGACTCCGTAATTACGTTTCAAGTCCATAACCATATCATCAAATCCGGTTTTGATCAGAATTCCGTCGTTTGCAATGGCCTTCTCGCAGTTTATGCGAAGGGTGTTAGAGATTTATTTTCAGCAAGAAAGGTGTTTGATGAAATTCCATGTAAAGAAATGGTTTGTTCTTGGACTTGTTTGATTGCTGGTTACGCTCAATTGGGCCGATCAGAGGAAGCTATGCTTCTTTTCCTGCAAATGGTTGAAAAGAATCTGATTCCAGAAAACGATACAATGGTTAGCATTCTATCTGCTTGTTCAAATCTTGAGCCTCAAGAAATAGGGAGATGGGAATCGGTTTTATCAGAATTCGGTGGCTACAACGATGCAGATGAAATTTGCCGTGATGCTATTGATACAGTTCGTGTTTATTTGTATGGAAAAATTGGGGAGATTCAGAAGAGTCGAGATGTGTTTGATAAAATGTCTGAGAGTGTAAGAGGGCGAAGAAGTGTGCTCACTTGGAATGCCATGATTGGTGGGTACATGCAGAATGGGCATCCCATGGAGGCTTTGGGTCTTTTCCGCCTCATGGTCACACATCCGAGTGTGAAACCTAACCATGTTACAATGGTCAGTGTGCTTTCAGCTTGTGCCCAAGTGGGAGATTTAGATCTTGGGAGATGGGTCCATGAATACATGAAAGTTAAAGGGCGTAAAGCGATTCTTGAATCCAATTCAATTCTCGCCACAGCTTTTATAGACATGTATTCTAAATGCGGTAGCTTGGAGAGAGCTCGGGAGATATTTGATCGAATGAGCACTAAAGATGCAGTTTCTTTCAATGCCATGATCATGGGCCTTGCTATAAATGGCCAAGGAGAAGAGGCCCTCGAGCTCTTCTCTAAAATGGAAGATTTTGGTATACAACCCAACGACGGGACATTCGTAGGCATGTTATGTGCATGCAATCACTCAGGATTGGTAAGCGAAGGGCGTTCGCTCTTCATGGACATACAGAGACGCTACTCGGCCACACCCAAACTAGAACACTATGCATGTTTCGTCGATCTCCTTGCGCGGGCTGGGCATGTAGGTGAGGCCCTTGCGGTTGTGCGGGCCATGCATATCAACCCTAATGGTATGGTATGGGGGGCTTTGCTTGGTGCTTGCTTGCTCCACTCTAGAGCGGACTTAGCTCCATATGTTGCTAGAAGGCTCGTCGATGCAGACCCCAAAAACTCTGCCGGGTATGTGATGTTGTCGAATGCATTGGCGGTCGATCAGCAATGGGGGGAGATTGAGGAGCTGAGGGGTTTGATGAAGGCGAGAAGGGTGTGGAAGCAGCCGGGGCGCAGTTGGATTAGTGTGGATGGGGTTGTGCATGAATTTCTTGTGGGGTCCACATCACATCCTCAAATACAAAGAATATATCATATATTGGATGGATTGTTCAAGGAAATGAGATTACCGAGTCATTAGAGAGAAAATTCACAGACGATACAGGTTGAAAAGGAAAGACAAGATACTTCTTCTTTCAATAGTTTTGGAGGAATCAGCAGTAAAAGAAATCATTTTCCACAAAATCACTGTTTGTATTGCAAGAATGGTGAGTAATCCTCAAATACCATATCTATTGCATTTATTGCGATTTGGAAATCATAATTACATCTTTAACCTCAGACTCCTCCAAAACATGGCCTGTCGGATCGGGTCTGCAGCGTCTGGATTGCAAGATAGACCAGTAGCAACTGTGCTGTGTCCTATCAGGTAATCCTAACCATCCAATCACTGTGATATGTAGTTCCTACATCTCAGTCTTACTGTGTGGCCCCTCAAGTAAGGATAATGGAAGTGATGCTTGCCAATCATTCATGTGGGAGTTCTTTGAGATGGAAAGTTTGCATAAGATCTGGGATGTTCATCAGGTGGGCCACAGTGGAGTTTCTTCCTTGATTTGAAACCAGTCTGGTCCACACATCAGGTGGGCCATAGAGTATGATAAAGATTGATGACTAAAAGTCTAAAATAGACTGTCCACATTCAGCATACCCACATATTCAGGTGGACCCTGTGTAGATCTGGCATGTACATGGACGGTGCGATTTTTACATAGCTTGGAATCCAGGGACGCGAATTGGCTGGTGTAGATACGTGCCGTGCGAAGACGAGCGCCGACGGTCCTTGAACTCCGAGTTTACGTACTGTTCAAAGGAGATCAAAGTTACATGGGACCCACAATGATGTATTTATTATATCCACACCGTTCATCCATTTTTCGAGATTGTTTTAGAGCATTAGAAAAAAAAATTAATCATATCAAAATCTCAAATGGACCACACCAAAAATAGAAGCGGGGATAATGATTTTCACCGTTAAAAAATTCTCAGGCCCCACCATAACGTTTATTTTCCATCCAATCAGTTCATGAGGTAAAAAATACCTGGATTAAGAGGAAAAACAAATTTTATATCGATCCGAAATTTCTGTGACCCCCAAAAGGGTTTCAATGGTATACGTTCAATTCATCACTTCTTTTTGTAGTGTGGTCCAGTTGATCTTTATGTCTCTGTTATTTTTCGTCTCAAGCCTTAATACGGGATCGCCAACTGGATGGACGGTTTGGATATAACACATACCTCATGATGGGATCCAAAGAACTTGCTGACGTCAATACATCAGCTATATAGCTGGTGTGTGGTACACCAGCCAATCCGCATCCGAATCCAGACCGTTGGTTGAAGTGAATGGAAGGTGACTTGTGAGAATCTGAGAATTCCATTGCTTCCTAGATTCAACAGAGATGGTTAATACTCTCTGTCACAGCTTAGGATTGAACGCATCGCCGCTCAATGTGTCGCACATGCTTAGTGGTTGGTTGATCGCAACCGTCCATATCATGGAATTTAGCACAATGAAGAGAAAGCAAGGCTATGATCATCACTGAAGTGTGATTGGGGGACAATCGCTTATCTATGGTAGTAACAACGGTATGGACGGTTCAAATCAATCCCACTATTACCATCTCAGCATTTGGGCCCACAGGGTGACAGAGGCAGAACGACTCTTTTACTTTCATAAGGAATTCATTCAACAGAATCAGAAGTCAGTGATTGGAGAATATATTATCTAATGCTACAGGCAAAAGTACCACAACTTGTGGTACCCTACCATATTTCCTGCCAAAGTGCCACTTGTGTAGTACATCAGTACCATTAATGTGGTGGGCCACACCATGAAGGTCACCTGGCACAATCTGCTGATCAGGTGGACCACACTGTTGGAATCAATGGACCACCGACGGTTTGACTTAACATACAGGTTTGGCCCACCTAGTGAGTTGATCAGCCTGATTTTTGAGAAAGGTGATCTTCATGGCGGGGCCTACTGTTTTCACGGTTCCGATTTCTTAATCAGGTGGCATGTTCGCCAGAAAGACGTTACAGTACCACAAATCGTGGTAGAGTCGCCTGTAGGGTGGGCCCAACAAGCTCGACAGGCTTTGGAATGGGCTTATGTAGACCGTTGGTTTCATTCCTGTAAGTGTCTATTTCTTTGTGCATGTGTGGCCCACTTGACCAAAGATCAGATTAGGAAACTCAAATAGGAATTAGGTATTTTATCAATTTTCAGGCCGGTCCAGTCCAGCCCTCAGCCCAACCAATGTTTTCTGGGCTTAGGCCTACTATGCTACGTCCATGCCGGGATTCAGCCCACTAGACGGACGGTTCTGATTGATACGTCAGCATCCCAGGCCACAAATGGGAAGGTATTATGCAGGAAAATACAGAGATTGCCTATCCACGGCCCTTGCTGTGGGGCCCACCTTGATGCATGTATTTGATATCCATGCCGTCCATCTGTTTTGCCAGGTCATTTTACAGCTTGAGCCCAAAAATGAAGCAGACCCAATTTTCAGGTGGACCATGACATAGGAAATAGTGGCGATTGACCATTAATGAGCCACATAAGTTTTGGATCAAGCTGATATTTGTTGCTTCCCTCCATCTAGGTTTATGTGACCTTATCAACAGGTTGGATGGCTAATAAACATTCGGGAAAATTACGGTGACCGTAGGAAGTTTTTAATGTGAGGTTATTCAATCACCACCGTTTCTATGGTCCACCTGAGAATTGGATGTTCATTTTTGGGCTAATGCGCTAAAATGATCGGCGTGGATATAAAATACATGCATCAAGGTGGACCCCACGCCTAATCCGATCCCATCCAAGGCAGGACAGCATATGGATGGTTTGGATCGCTAAGTATGGGGCCCCACAGGACAACCTGGGGCAGATTAAAGAACAGACCAGCAAAATATCTCAGGGCAGCTTCCAGGCTCCTGCCTAGCCCAGAAGACCCAGCCTAACCTGGAGGCTTGAGTTTGGTTTGTACAGCATATAGGTATGATTCCTCACACATCCAACAATAATCAGTGTAAGGTCTCTCAACTTTGATTATATGATCAGATGGGTTACCAGAGATGGGGCCCACCATCAACTTTGATTATATGATCAGATGGGTTACCAGAGATGGGGCACACCATCTGTCCATCCCAATCGTGTGTGCGGTCAGTGTTGATTGGGGACCCCTTGGAGGAAGAAGACAACCACGATCGTCTTTCCTCCTGACCAATTCAAATTAGAAGAACTCGATTCAACTCGTCTGAGCCGACTCAAATAAATTTCATCACGACTCGAGAAAAACTCTACCGGCACGGCTCAGTCCAGGCTGAGATAGAACTCGACCCAACAAAACTCTGGAAAAACTCGACTTGATTCGACAGAACTCAGAAAAAAAAAAATAAAAAAATCATGATACTTGACTAGATTCAACAATATTTATATATAATATTATATTGAAAACAGATTTCCAAGAGAATTAGGATACGTTTGCAATTCGGAGGGGATGGAATGAGTTTTTTTTTTCCTTTTCAATTTGATTTTCTTTTCCTTCTTAAAGCGGGAAAATGCAATCACCCTCAGTGCAGTTTCCATTTCCATGCTTGCCGCTCCCAAAAATACAAAACATATGGGTTTGACTAAAATCATGGAAACAATTCTGATTTTATTTATTATTATTATTATTATTATTATTTTTTGAGGTGAGACTATTCCCTGCAGATACACGCAATCACCCACAACCATGTGTATCAGGTAATGCCAACGAGGGGAGTCGAACCACACACCTGTAGGGAGCAAACCCACAATGCTGGCTGCTCGCCCAAACCTCATTGAGTGGAAACAATCCTGATTATCGATGATACTTCAAAACAGACCTTAAAATACTAAAATCTTACGAAGAACTCGTTTCACTAGTTATCATGGGGAAAAAAGGGCCAAATTCGGCCCTTCCCGATGAGTTATGTTACAAGTAGGAAAAACTGTGAGATTGCCTCTTTCACATACCAATGGAAAATCCAGGTACCATGCATGCAGTTATAGAATGGGAAGCCTGGAACGTAGCTCATCTCTCCTATAGATTCTAACATCCGACTTAATTCTCCGCTGCCACTAGCCTCTGCAAAATCAAATAAGCAAAACTAGTAACGGATAATCTGGTCGACAGGTGACAAAAGAGTGGTAGAAATGAAGGACAAACACATGTCGGGTGACAAGGACGACACATGCAATCCACTTATTGTTCTGGTCTTCCAAACCCACATGCACCTCTCTGTGGTCGCATGTGCCAATGGGTGTGGTAGAACCATGCATCAGGTTGGACCAATCATGCAGATGATGTGGGCTGGAAAAGTCGGCCACTGAACTCTTCCGGCCATCCATAAACATATGGAACCATCTGGCAATTCAGAAGAATTGTCAATGGTCCACTTTCGATGCAGATAGGTGCTTGTCTGATGAGTGGATTGGTTTGGCTTTTTGGGAAATATGGGAACATTGGGAAATTGGTCGATTTTTTCAAAGAAACTTCAAGGATTGTTGAAAAAGAAATCAATACATACTTAGAAATCAAAACATCACAAAAAAAGTGCACATAATAGGGGTTACTTTTGTATGGGGTCCTAATACATGCATTCTCCAACTGAACTGATTTAAGTATATTTAAAGTCTATTCATATAATTTATAAACATAAGAAGACGTGTATAGAAACACAAGTAATATATTCAAAAGCAAAAGAAGAATCACTAGATCAGGTTACATGTTTGATTTTGTTTTCGGATACAAAGATTGCAACTGCTTTGAGAGAAATTGAGAAATTTCAATTTTTTTCAAATTTCCGCAACTTGCCTCATCTCCCCCAAATCTCGAAATTGAAGCTCCAAATCCATGATTTTTCATGGAAAACATAAAGAATCATAGATTTGTAACCATTTGACATTGATTTAATGTGATTTACAGCAAAAAAAAAAAAAGAAAAAAAGAAAAAAAGAAAAAAAAGAGGATAAAATATCAAATATGCTCACCGGATCGAATAGGTGGGATATATTGACATTACCTATGCATTTCGTATCGCATAGGTGGGATACAAGATATATCATGGGATATATTGGCCGATATCGTCAATATTTAAAACACTGCCTTTGATATAGAATGGATGTCGTCACACTTATTTCGCTGCAGAACCATAATCGGATTATAGCCTGAAAGCTATGTAAAGAATCTCACAAAAAATGGGAGGACCTCGTCTCGGATGCTGAAGAAAAAACAAAGAGAAAAGCCTCAGTCCTTCCTGAAGAGTTCCTTTGTCCTTATTTGAATCACACCTCCTAGTTTGTCCAACAAAAGGTATTCGTTATTTTACCAACCTCATCCCCTTCATATTCATTGCTTGCTCTGGTCCGGTGGGAATTCAAGACTCCAATTTTGCATAGGCCACACACGATATTGCAAGCTGTTAAGATTCTGGTCGGGTTTAGCTTCCTCCTGGCCATCATGGAAGGGGGTTCAATAATGCAGTTCGGTGGGTGCTATCGAGAAATGTCCATGGCTAGTGGCTAATATGCTAGAGGTGTGGGATTTATGTAGGGGAAAGCAGATAGTGTTCTCTCATGTTAGCAGAGGTGCCATTGATGTGGCAGACACGTGCAAAACAAGGAGCGCTGAGACAATCGCTTGTGGGGTTTGATCTCCGAGCTGCTTAGGTGGCATTGTGTATATGGTGTCGTGTTAGTCTGACTAAGGTTATTCTGGCTGCGCTAGCACTTTGCTTTTTAATGATAATAAAAGCCAGATTATCATTAAAAAAAGAAAAAGAAATTTCTCATCCCCCTGATAACACCACCCACTACATCAAGGCCCAGATTCCACATGAAGGTCCCGGAAAAATTCAATTTTTGATGGATACCCTGAAAGAGGCGGGAATCAAATTGATTTCACCTTGTTACATGCTGCTATTCACAATCAAGAACCAAATCCCTTAGCAAATCCAAAATCAAGATCCATTGCCATTCTTTCCTAATTAGGGTCCATTCCATCAGATGGGCAACATGTTTTTCCAATGGGGCCACTCTCCAACTTTTGAGCACTTCAGCTAGCTTTGCACACATCACCCAAGAGATCCAAAGAGGCTAAAGAAATATTTCCCAACCTTTTTTTCCCCTGAAAGATTAAAAAATGAATGAAGAAAATTGGATAGTCCTGTTCCCAATTTCACCACTCCTATGAGTATCAACTCCATCTGTGATTGAAACAATTTATCGAAAGTGGTCCCAATTTAAAGAATGTCCATTCTAAGTGACTAGCTCAACATTGTAAACACATTTGGACCTTACTTGCACAATTCTTCCTACTAGGTGCTCTTCTGCTTCAAATTGCACTTCGGAATCCCACCCCCGCTCCCGCTTCCTAGCAGTTTGTACCGTAAACTTGCTGACTCGATTTGAAACTCTGCCGGGTCAACCCGACTTGGCGAGATTTCAAGCCTAGCCTTTAGGACACTTGGTCTTGGGACTCAGTTGGCCTGGAGTCGAGAAGACTCATTGGGTCGGCTCAGAAAACTCAATCAACTTGATGCAACTCGCACTAAACCGAGTCACTTGGCTTGTGAAACTGGTTTTTGTTAAAACTAAGAAAGCAACTACCTATCACTATGCTAAAACTGAACATAAAAAGCAGGTAACTATCACTAACTAAAATTGAACTCATGACCTCCGTCGTAGGTGGCAACAGCTTCTACCACTAAGCTACAAGGCACTTTGTCATTAGATCTCTTATTTTATAATACTTACAGCAAAGTTAACAATTTTAAATAATTTTTATAATTACAAACATACTAATTTGTAATTATTAATATCTAGTCGGCCGAGTCAAGTCTTCCAGCTGAGCTGACTTGAACGAACATTGAGTTGAGTTGAGTTCTCAGGTTTTTAAACTATGGTTTTGTACTTGTTAATATTTTGATATAGACGCCTCCCAGTTCCTGCACCCGAAATTGGACTATAATTTGTATAACTATAATTTGGACTACTATTAAAGATGTCTTTGTTGAAAACCACATTAGAAGTTGTATGTCAAGTCATGCCAGCTCCTTCACATCAGAACAGCAAATTGCACCATTTTGGGTGTCCAATCTCCACGACCCCACCAAGTTGCAGCCAGTCCATTTTCTCATGCAATTGCAGATGGCCCATATAATATTCTTTTTTTGGTGTGGTTTTGAGTAAAGTAGCCATTCAAGAGTAGTTTTTGGTAATGGAAATAAGCAATCTACGGCTATTCTTGCTCTTCAAAAAAACAAAAAAACTACGGCTATTCTTGTCCTTTCAAACTGGATTAGGGTTAAGGTATTGGTCTATGCATATAAACCAACAAGCCATTCAAGAGTACTTTCAGTAATGGAAACAAGCAATCTACAGCTATTCTTGCTCTTCAAAAAAAATAAAAAAACAAAAATCCTATGGCTATTCTTGTCCTCTCAAACTGGATTAGGGTTAAGGTATTGGTCTATGCATATAAACCAACTCTCTTACCTCATGGAGGCATATGACCAACTCACTATTACAGTTTGGTGAGAAATTTGAACTTTAGCATGTAATCTTCAAGCCAAGTATTTATTTTCAAGAGTCTTAGTCTCAGTTGCTTTTTCTTTTTCTTTGAAATGGTATGGAAAATATATTGGCTGGACATGTAGCAGAACAACTAGGGGAAGGTGATGCTTGTATTTTTGGGCCTGGTCGAAGCAATGACTGATTTTGAGGCTGCTGTCTTTGCCCTCAGGGAGGCTGAGGTCTGTCCCATGGCCATTTCCATCATCAGTGTATCTGTGGAAGGGAATCTATCAGAGGTTATCATGTGCGCCAGACGGGAGGAATGGTGCCATTTTTAAAATTTTTTTTTTTCATAGGCTTTTCAGGAGATTAACAATATGGCTGCTGGGCGAAGCATTTTGTTCACCCTGGCTACTAGGGCTGTTAATCCATCTGTCCTCGAGCTTGCTTGCTGTGGAGCTTCAATGACTCCACTCTCTCTGGTCAAGTCGTCCTCGGCGAGTGTTGGTAAAGGTAGGAGTGGGCTTCCGGCAAGCCTCCTTTTTTTGTATTCCGAGTTTATTCCCCATCTTTTATTTATTTATTATTTTTGGAGAAATAACGAAATTTCATTAAGAACAAAGCCAAAACAGAGAACAAAACAAACAAACTGACAAAAAAAAAAGAAGAAATGGAGACGCCGAGATGGCGACTAAACTACATCCCGAGGAATTCCAAATTACATCCCTTAAGCTTAGAGGAAGGGGGCGCCCATTCGACAATCAATAATCTGATTCTGAGGAAGATGCCTTCCACAGACTTGCTAGAGTTATTAAAACATCTCGAATTCCTTTCTTCCCCAACTGCCCAACAAATTGCGAGAAGTGCCATCCTCCAAAGAGCTATCTTTTGATGACCAAGACTACATCCATGCCGTGCAATCAACCAACAATCCACTGACTTTGGAAGACACCAATACAATTGAAACCGACCCAATATATCTGCCCATATTGGCCCCAAGAGGGAGCAATAAAGAAATAAGTGATTCACCGTCTCTTCATTCCGCATACACATCATGCACACATTGGGAAGGATCAAACCTCATTTCCTCAAATTATCCACTGTGAGAACCTTTTTCCACCCAACTAACCATCCGGACGCCGTAATCTTAGGAGGAACAGAATAGGCCCACACAAAACGCGTGGCCCACCACCCACTTTGCGTACCATCTTTGCCTAAATGAGAGTAGGACTTTACCGAAAAGACACTTGTCCTATCCAATTTCCACACCATCTTGTCCGCTTCCGAAACAATTGGGACAATAGGGTGAATGCGATCCAAGAGATTCGCATATTCTTCCACCTCCTCATCCTGCAGGAAACGTTTGCACAGGGGATCCCAAACAATCGCCCCTCCAACACAAGAAAAGCAATCCACCACCAAGATGGAGGGATCCAGCGCCAATCTGAAAATGGATGGAAAAGACACCTTAAGGGCTGAAGAATCCACCCACACATCTTTCCAAAATCTGATTTTTACTCCATTACCAACTGAGAACCCCACTCGTTGTGAGAATGCCAATTTCACTGAATAAACACCGTTCCAAAGGGCTGAAGCTCTATAGAGAGACGATTCCCTAGTCCCCCAACCCCCCATAGAGACTCCATATTTGCTCTTCCGAACCTCTTTCCAAAGAGCGCTATCTTCCTCTCCGAACTGCCAAAGCCATTTGCCAAGAAGAGCCAATATTCATAGCTCTAAGGTCCTCAATCCCAGTACTTCCCTAATCATAAGGTTTGCAAACGTCATTCCAACTAAGGAAGTGGAACCTTTTTGTGTCATCTGTGCCTTGCCACAAGAAGTCCCTCCTGAGCTTCTCAAGTTTGAAAAGCATCGATGCCGGCCATTTAAACAGTGACATAAAGTATAAGGGAAGACTGGAAAGAGCCGCTTCAGTAAGAGTAACCCGGCCAGCTAGCAATAGATACCGACGTCTCCAATGAGCTAGCATCCGCTCGACTCTTTCCACTACCTTCTCCCAAAGATGCCTTGTTGGTTTTCCCACACAAAGCGGAAGACCCACGAAGGCGGCTGGAAGAGTTCCCGCCACACAACCAAAGACTTCTGCTTTCAATTTATAATTTCAGTTATCTTCTGGGGAAAAAAAAAGAAGAAGAAGAAGAAGAAGAGAAAAAGATTATAACAAAAGCTCGTCAGGGCTCTCAATTTCCAGTGCATGTAAGGCTCAAATCCAATGGCCCTGGTATGCAAATACCTTGAGACCTTGAGGAATAAGCATGGTGGGCCAAAAAAGAGGAAGAAGAAGAGGAAAAATGGTGTGGGCCAAAAAAGAGGAAGAAGAAGAGGAAAAATGGTGTGGGCCAATAGGTAAAGGGTTTGAATTGTAGGAAGATTCTAATTTGGCTAGATAAATAGCATGATGAGCTCACTTGTCTTTCAATTGAAACTACTGAATGAATAGCATTGTAGCCAAACAACCTAGTACCCAGGTGTGTGATATGGCCACATCAGGACTGTATCAAGCCATCAGCCCACCTAGAGACATGATAAGGAATTGTAAAAGCATTTTTGTGTGTCAGCACCTGAATTGATCCGCTATTGACCAATACGGGCAGTTAAAGCTGATTAAAATGGGCTGTATGAATGTTGCTTGTTTGAAGTTACTCATGCATTGTTAATTCATGTTCCAAGGTCATCTGGATTTTTTATGCCGTTTTGACTGCATTCTACCTAATAAATCAAATGCCTTCCACCACTCTAGTCTGTTGGTCGCCTCATTCTGTTTAGTTTCCTGATATTTCATTTCTCATCCTGAGCAAATAATGCCTTCCACCATTCTAGTGTGTTTCTTAGGTATTCCAAAACATGGAGAGACTAGGTGTTATGGTCCTAGTCTTTGTAACCAAATCGTGTGTGCAAATGCTACCTTCTTTGAGTCTACACTGTTCTTTTCAGATGAAGGTACAACTCTAAGAATGGAAGATTCTTAGTCCTCTTCTACAGTGTCAGTGCCTCTTCCTGTAGAGGTCCATCCTATCCAACCACTTTCTTCCACGGGTTATCTCTTCCTGCAACTGTACCTACTCATAAGTCATAATGGGAGAAGGAAGATAGTGAAGCTTTTCATGACTTGTCATGCACCACATCTTCTTCCTAGCCTTCTAATCCTATACCTTATGAATCTTCTTATCTTCCTATTGTACAGAGGGGAAAGGTAGACGTTCTTGTAACTTGTACCCAAATATCCTATTATCATATTTATCTCTTTTCATTGTTTGTCTCCCATTTTGTTCTTAAATGATATCAGGAAACCTAGTCTCATGAGGGGGGAAGCAGGCTATGAAAGAAGTGATGACTGAGCTGAACCATCTTCCTACTAACAGCCATGTAGTTGGATGCAAGTGGATGTATACTATTAAGTTTCAGCCCGATGAAACAGTTAAAAGATTGAAAATTCGATTAATTGCTATGGGATACACTCAAAACTCTCAAAGTTGATTACACTGAGATGTTCTCCCTAGTTCCTACACTCAATTCCATCTGTGTTATTCTCTTAGTTACAATTAACTATGTCTGGTCTTTGTTTCGACTCGATATTAAAAATGCATTTCTTAATGGAGATGTCACAGAAAAAAATCTATATGGAGCAACCACTTGAGTTCATTGCTTGGGGGAGTCAGAGAAAATGTGTAAGCTTCATAGGGCAAACTATGGTGTTAACATGGTTAGTCAGTTCGCTATTAGTGTGGTTAGTCAGACATATTGTAAGCTATTAGTATGGTTGGTCAATTCCATGAGTTCTTCTAGAACTCTATATTTCAATGCAATTGTCCGAATTCTGCAGTATTTTATGGGAGCTCTAAGCTAAGGAATCTTATATAAGCGACAAAAGGTATCTCTAGGTTACCAGGTACTGTGATATTGATTGGACAAGTTTGCCATCTGATAAGCAGTCTACGTCCAGATAGTGTACATTTATGGGAGGAAATTTAGTCATGTGGATGAGTACAAAGCAAAGTGTGGCAGCGAGATTCAATACAATGGCAGAATATAGGGTCATGGCATATACCACGTGTGAGCTTGTATGGGTAAAAAAGTCGTAACAAGAGATGGGTTTTTCTGTAACTTTTTCAATGCAGTTGTTTTGTGATAACCAAGCTTCAGCTCATATTGCAAACAACCCAATATTTTATGAGAGAAACAAACATATTGAAGTCAATTGTCACATTGCACCTATTGCCGTGCCTCAGTGGTACTCTCTGGAGTTTCAACATAAGGTTACGGGTTCGAGCATCCCTTGAGGTGCTAGTGCACGAGAGTGTGTGGGGTGTGTGCGCACGAGTGTGGGGTAAGCGTAAAAAAAGTCGATTGTCACTTTATGGATGAAAATGTTAAAAGTGGTCAATTTTTACATTGTATGTCAAGTCTCAAGATCAACTTGCAAATGTATTCACTAAAGCTTTTGATTGCAATCAGTCTAAGCGCATCTTTTCCAAGCTAGGCATCGATGATATTTATGCTCTAGCTTGAGTGTTTAAGTTGATTAATATGGGCTATATGAACAAACGACCCACCTGATCCTCCTTTTCTATCCTTTAGTTCTTCTCCTTATTCAAAATTTATATTCTGAGAGGCTTATCTTGTAAATTGTATCGAGTAGGGTGTGTGCTTGGCATTTTGGTTTTATGACTTAAGTGAATAAAATGTGGGAGGGTGGGAATGTCCAAAATTACACAGGTCATATTGGGACCAATATAGTGCTTGCCTTTTCAATCTTTTCACTTTTAACCACGAATTTTGCCTATTTTATTCATTTCAAGCTTAAAGGAAAGCTAGAAACTCATTTAACATTTTTTAAAACTAGATTTAGGCCTATGTTGGAGATCAAAACACAACACTTGACATGATTTAACAAAGCAAAGCAAAGCGGACCATTTTGGGGGAATTGGAAAAATGGGTAAACCATCACCTTTTTTTTTTTCATTCTTTGTGCTATTCTTTTGTATTTCAACATACAGGCCCAATCCACCAAGTCGTGCTGGGCTTGGGTGCGATCAAAGCATATTTAGCTGGTTTATTTCTTCAATTTTCACGTTTTAAAACCATTTTGCCCAACTTTTAACAGATTAGAATTGTGCATATTAAATAGATAAAGTTCGTATATCAGATTTGGACAGAAATTCTATTTCGTTTTCAGGTTCCCTGGACCTTCCCAGATTCAGCTCGTGGCCTTCTTCAGGCCTGGCACGGTATGAGGTATGAAAAGCAAAGGTCTAAGCTTTGGAGAATGTCTCTCTTGGCTGTTTGGTGGGCCGTGTGGGAAGAAAGGAATGGGAGATGTTTTAATGGTATTTCTAACTTGGTGGAGTTTACTGTTCATAGGGTAATTCACTTAATAGTTGAGTGGGGTCTTTTGTCGAAAAGCTTTAAGGGTTGTAATTTGCTCTTTTTAGGAGAGTAGTTGGTCGGTTATCTCAGCGGTCCAGCTCTCCCCTTTGTTTCTGTTTCTTCTTTTGCATCAATAAAGTTCTCATTATCTTTCATATATATATATATATATATATATATATATATATATATATATATAAAGAGTTATTGTTTACAAAATAAAATAGCATATATTGTGGTTTTGGATGAAGTTGGGATAATATGCTTATACTAGTTTGATGTTCATCAACGATGGAGCAAAAGACTAAAAAGCTTGATTTTTAGCAGGTCAAGCCAACCAACAACTTTCTTACCAAAGAGTGGATTGACACACTACTATCATCATCATCACCATCATCTAAGCCTTGTCTCAATTAATTGAAGTCGACTGCATGAATCTTGTTCCGCCATCCTCTCTCTATCAACGGCCAACTCTTCAGTTAGAATATAGGTTATCAAGTCTTTTCTACTGCCTCCATCCACGTACTTTTGGGCATTCCCCTTGCCCTTTTAGAGCTTTCGACTTGTACCAACTCTCTCCTTCTAACGGGCATGGTTGGTCTTTGTTGCACATGACCAAACCATCTAAGTATATTTTCCTTCACCTTATTACCTGTTAGTGTTACTCTCAAGTTTCCTTGAATGCATTCATTTCTAATTCCATCCTTCCTCATCTTGCCACTCATCCACCTCGACCAAGGTATTCCATATCGGTCACGATGGCCATAACGGTCACCACCATTACTGATACGAGGGCGTAACGACCATTAGGATCCCGGTAACGGTTTTTTTTCTTTTGCCCAAAAAATTCTGGAAAAATATTTAGAAAATCTAGAATAATATAAATATTCCAAATATCTATTCAGTTTTTGTTTTGAACATGTATATGGTATTGTAACAGTCAACTCTTTTGGTTAGAGTGTTGTATCTGATTGTTTGGTGAATTTATGAACATGGTTATGTGTGTCTAATATTTACACATCACAATCAAGCATTAGAATTAGAAATCAAAAAAGAAGAAGAAGAAGAAGAAGAAAGGAATAGATACCACTTTTATCATTTTTTTTAAAGATGGCCCTCAGAGCTTCTATTTGCCAAATCGCTTCAATCTATGGTTTTAATCCTAAAAACCAGAGTAAGAGTGGTCAAAATCTAATGTAGAATAATCTAGGAAAGTTTTTGGAATAAGAAAAGTGAAAAAATGAGGAGATAAATGAATTTAAATTTATATATTTTTTTTAAATGACAATTTTTCGACCGTTACGAGGGTAATGGTTGTTACGCCTCGTAATGGCCGATACGGTCCCAAAAAATCAACTACCACATTTCACCCCTGTATCATGTAATGGCCACTACCATTACCTATACGTATTGGCCTCTACAACTATATCATAACGGATACCTTGATCTCAACATCCTCATATTCAATTACACTCATCCTATGAATATTTTATTCCTTAACTACCCAACATTCTATCCCATGTCAAAAACACAAATAAGTTTAGATTCTGGGACATGCCTACATATATATATATATATATATATATATATTATATATATATATATATATATATATATATATATATATATATATATATATATATATTTCAGCACTTCTTATCCAAAAAACTAATGCTGATACAGTCTAATATAGGTTCAATACAAGACATGCTGAAACACTCCAATATGGATATTTGAAATCTTGCCCGGTGCACAAGTACTTTGACATATCTGAGGAACACTACTCCAATTCCCAAGACAAACAGAGGGCGTGTTAATGGAATAAATAGTGTACGAATCTTAACCAAGGGGCTAGAGGACATCTGCATCCCATCAGGCTACAGTACCATGCTTGGGATCAGAGTATTCAATCCTTTTACAAAGTCATTATTGCTTCAGGTACGCTGGCAATTTGTTAATATCAGGAACCTTAAACCTCCAATACGAGAGCTGACATCCTTGAGGTTGCCTTAGAGGATAGGATTCTTATAGTGTGAAAAAGGTAAAATGGTTATAATTCTCAATATCAGGAACCTTGAACCTCCACCAGAATAGGAATCTTTTTTTTCTTTTTTTTTTTGGAAAGGTAACACTTCCAGAGATTGAACCTTGGATCACTCACACACACTACACTGTCTCCAGCAACTTATCTAACAAGCAGGAGACAAAAGAATAGGAGTCTTATGATGTGAGAAAAGGAAAATTGCTATATCTGTCAATATCAGGAAACTTAAACCTCTGCCACAAGCATTGGCATTCTTATAATGTGAACCCTCCCAGTGTCCTTCAGCCCTTGGGTATGAATTTTCTATTTTCGATTTACACAAAGGTGCCTGGTTCTGAACATTCAAAGTAACATTGACATGTCTGACTCCTTGCTTCATCTAAGTAGTAAGTGAAATCACCTAATGTAGAGTCACCATCACTGAGGCTTGTCATACGTCCTAACATGGATAAAAATATTGGCCAATACGTATCAATATTTTGAGAATATGATACTGGTACATTTTTATATTAATAGATGATACACACTAAAATGGTAAAAATTCATAGCAATGAAGCAGATACATGCAAAAACATATTAGTTTTGGGGCCAGGCTGTAAGTACTTTAATACCAATAATTTTAACTTTGCACCATATTTCACTCTTTTTTAGGGTGTCTAGCTTGAGTGGACATGCGCCTTCTTGGATGCATTGGCTAACTAAGAGATACCGTGATTAACTTTGCACCATATTTCACTCTTCGATTTCTCATGTCCTGTGCTTGTCCAGGTTCGGCCCGCAGTATGCTCCAAGCTTGGTATGGCACAAGGCGTGGAAAGTATAGATCCATTATATGGAGAATCTTTCTCTTGGCAGTTTGGCGGTCAGTGTGGGAAGAAAGAAATGGTAGATGCTTTGAAGGAAATAAGGAATATCTAAGTCGGTCGAGTCTACTGTTCAAAGGGCGATCTATTTTATAGCAGAATGGAGTTCTTCCGTTGTCAATCTCCAAAGTTGTAATTTGTTTTTTTTTTTTTTGGGTTTTTAGTTGATCCACTATCTCGGCAGATTAGCTCTCTTCCTTTCTTGTAATGTTTCTTCCTTTTTTTATAAAAGTTTTTGTTACTACTCAAAAAAAAAAAAAAAAAACTATGAGATACCGTGATTAAAGACATTAATATGAATATCCCGGAGGGAACTTCACCCATGATGAGACCAAAGAGTACTTGGGGGAGAATATTCTCCTATAGTTGGTTAAATTTAAAATTTTATCTAAACGACAATAGCAAGTGGAAGGCCAAACAAGCTGTTTTCAACAGTGCATTTTCCAATGAGAATGGTAACAAACTCTTTTGGTTGGTCAGACGGGATTGCAGAACAAAGATCAGCCTTGCCAAATAAAAGAAGTGCCACATGGAATGCTACTGTCAAGGGAGACTAACAAAATGCTACATTACATGGCTTGGGGTGACACTAGCATGGTTTTTAGACGAGGTGACTTGGATCAACTTGCTCGGTCTTCAATCAAGTTTTTGGTGGGAGGGGGTTCGAACCGGATACCAAATGTGAGTCAACTCGGATGAGTTGTATCATACTTGTCCAAGTCTTAAAACCAAGGATACTTTACACCTATGTTGGCTATTTTCCAAATACTAGGTGATGCTACATGTCCACTTGAATTTCTCTGTTGCTGGATCTCCAATATTCACCAGATAACTGAAGTAGTCAGATGGTCAAACAGGTCAATCTGCCATGTAACAACTGTGGACCCACGAGATCAATGAAATGCCGTGGTAGAGTACTGTGCTTTGGATCAGAGTATTCCATCATTTCACGAAGTCATTATTGCTACTGACATGCTGGCGGACTTTGTCAATATCAGGAACCTTAAACCACGGCCATGAGCACCGGCATTCTTGTGGTTGACTAAAAGGATAGGAATATAGGATTCTTGCAGTTTGAAAAAGGAAGATCTGCTATAATTGTCAATATCAGGAACCTTAGCCCTCTCCCATCAGCACTGGCACTCTCCTGGTTGACTTAAAGGATAGGATTCTTATGGCGTGGAAACGGAAAATCGCTATATTGAAGACACAGCAGCTTTGCAACCAAGAGAACATCCACTATCTCAACATGATTACAGATTCAAGATGACATGTAGATGTAGTATCTCCACAGTCATTACATTGACCAGCCATAATTGATCCCACATTTCTGTAGCTCGATCAGAGAAACTGACTGATCCATGAAACAACTGTGAGGGCCCAAGAGTCAATTGAATGATCCACAAAGTCAATCGGATGAAGTTCTAATGACCCAATTGGGTTGTGGGGCTCCCACATCTAATTAGGTGTTAAAGGTCCCTATAAATCAACCATTTGATGACAACTGTACAGCAAAACAATAAAACAGTGTACATGAAGGGTCTCCATGCTGTAGCTAATCAAAGCTTTTCAAGACCATAAGGCTGATCTATATCAGAACCTGGGATTGGATTCTCATGCAAAACAGCAAGGCCTAAAGAGGCTCATATACAGAACAAACAACCTACAATTGCCTATGATTATGTACAAGGAATCCAACATGATTTATAGATATTTGTATTAGGTTTTGACTCTTTCAAGTTGCTAGTTTTGGTTATTAAATTCTTAGAAAAAAAATATTCATCCCGCTTTGATCTTTTAATAAAGATCTGTTACGTCTCAAAAAAGAAAAACTAAAAAAAAAAAAAAAGCTTCTCCACTTACCAAGGATGGGACTTACGAATGTTATTCAAACAGGATTCATAAAGCTGCCCCAAATACTTGGGACAACACTATATATAATGATGATTCCAAGGCACAACAAGACTCTTCTCGGAAGTGCAAAACACATGGGTTTGTTAGGTATTAATTACAATGATAAAAAACTGGAAGATATTTTGAAATAGTTTAATTCATTTCAACAATAAGGCATTGAGCAACAGTAAAAGCCAATAGAAACTATGCCTCATATGGAAATCAAATTTCAAAAGCAACGGAAGAAACAGAAGTCAAAATACATTTTGCAGATGTAACAATACTAAACGTAAACTGCAGAAACAAACAGTAAGCCTGAATACCATTTTAAACATGTTGCCAAAAGAACCAAACAAATGTATAAGAATTCAAGAAAACAACATGAAATCGATACTTACTGTGCCTTGACTCTTGTGTAGAGAGCTCACCAAGGAGATGAAAAGGCATAACTTTGGCTGGATGCACAGTTGACATTGCTGAACAGACCCGTGCGAAGATCTCCACATGCATCATGGAGTTCACATACAGACCCCATTTATCCCTCCCAAGACACTCAGTAAGGCCCATTAGACAGCCACCGGAATGTCCATATTTTTCTTTAATGAACAAACCTGGCTCAAAGAAGCTAAATTCAAATTGAAGTCCTTTGCTGACACCGTTTGTACAATTTGAGTGGCTTCATTTGGCATACCAGCCTTCAAAAGAATAGATACCAAACAGCTAATCATAATAGTATCCGGCGCACACCCAATGGCTAACATTCTATCAAAAAGGCCAATGGCTTCACGCATTCTCCCTTTCATACAATGCCCAATAATCAAAATTGTAAATGTTATCTTATCAGGAACACAACCCTTCTCTTCCATTTCTTTCACGATTATATTCGCCTCGTCTACGTTACCTGCCTTGCAAAACCCATCGATCACAGGATTGTACATAAACAGCCTCGGAACGATGTCCCTCCTCCCCTTCAATTGCATCAAAAGCTCCCGGGCCTTATTCAATCTATTTTCCTTGCACAGACCATTGATGACAGCACCATACGTATACACATTCGGAAAAAGCTTCCTTCCTTCCATCTCATCCCAAAGCCTCATTGCATCATCCAATTGTCCATTTCGGCAGTACCCATCGATGAGAGATGTAAGCGTCACGACGTCGGGCAGACACCCATCAACCGCCATCTTCTCAAACAATGACACAGCTGAGACTGTGTCCCCTGCCTTACCATAACCGTTGATCATCACATTATATGTGACCAAACTGGGCCTAATTCCAAACCGAACAACCATTTCCTTGAAAACCAATGACGCCTCATCCATCCGACCCACCTCGCAATACCCCCTTATGATCGACGTGTATGTCACCACATCTGGAGAACATACACCGTTCGATCGTACCTCATCCAATAGCTCACGTGCTCTATCCACCTTTTCACTCCGACATAATCCGTTCACAAGAGTGTTATACGTAACAATGTCTGGGCGACAATCAAAACTGCCCATTTCGCTAAAAACCTTGAATGCCCGATCAACGTCGCCTAATTTACACAAACCCTTTATTACAATATTGAAAGTGCACGTATCCGGATGAAAATGCCCTTCTGTAAAGAACCTAACTGCATCTTCGACTCGATTCTTCTTAACCATTAGATTCAAGAGATTATTATACATAACTGAATTCGGCCTACATTTGTATTCTTCAGCTTTAACAAGCAAATCCATGGCAGAATCATAATTACCTGCTAAAGCATGAGCGGATACCAAGTCCCCAAGAAGTGATTTGTCGGCCGAATGCCCGTCGATCATCATGCAATCCAGAACTGATTTTGCCGCTTTGTGGAGGCCTGTTTCGCAGAGGACTCTTATCAAACAGCTGTAGGTCCCGACAGAGTGACTGAACCCAAGGGTCGATTTTGTAAATTCGAAAAAGTCAAGGGCTAGCTTGGGGTTTCTGTTGCCCAAGCGTCTGATAACGGCGTAAGCGACTGAAGGGGTTAATGCTTCAATAAAGAAGCTTGAAAGGGCACCGAGGGATGGAGAATGAATGAATAAGGTTGATATGACTTTGATGATCCAACGGTTGGATGAGGTGGGATTTGAGGGGTTTGGGATTGGGTCTCGATCGACGGTGGGATTCGAGCAAGCACGGTGGAATCGCGCGATCAGACGGCGGCGGCTGTTGGAGTGTTGGAGTCGGTGGAGAAGCATTTAAGAAGATAAGAGGATGTGGGTGAGGCCCAGGGGAGGAAGGGGGGAGAAGAGGTCATGTGAGGGAGGAGGCCATTGATGGAGAACGGACGGTCCTGATGCATTCGATGGTGTCTGGTCATGGCCATGATGGTAGTGGCGGGAAGGGTGGGGATAGAAGCGGCATATCAAGGTTTTTCCAGGGAAAAAAATGGAATATTGCGTAAGAGCTTTGGCTGCTGCGATGGGGGAGGAGAAGCAGTTTGTCTGTTGAGGAGAGTGGCGAGAGAGAGGGCAGGCATGGAAGCGTCTGAAATTGCGGAAATGCCCTTTCTCGGTAGCTGATTAGGTGCGGCCCCACAGTTGACGGTGCGGCCCTTACTGTGGGGCCCACCTTGATGCATACGTTCTCTATCCACTACGTCCATCTCCTTTTAAAGATCATTTTAGATAATTTTCCAAAAATTATTTATATAAAAATATCAGGTGGACCATACTATAGTGGTGATCGAACGATCTACCATTAAAAACTTTCTAGGTCCCACCGTAATTTTTATTTAAATCAAAACTGTTGATAAGGTCAAAAAATCCTGGATGAAGAGAAAAAATAAATATAAGAATGATCCAAAACTTCTGTGGCCCACGAGAAGTTTTTAACTGTCATTCACAACTTAGTCCTTTAATATGGTCCACCTGAGATTTGGATCTACTTCAATTTTGGGATCATACCCTAAAATGTGCTTGATAAAAAGGATGGACAGCATGGATATAGAATAAATACATCAAGGTGGGCACCACAGTAAGGGCCGCACCGTCTTCGGTGAGGCCGGGGCGCATCTAATCTGCTCCCTTCCCCTGGCCAAATCGCTACTGAAGTGACGTCACCAAGCTTTGTGGACCCCACCATGATGCATTTGTTGTATCCATACCGTCCAACCATTTGTAGAGATCATTATATGGCATGATAAAAAGAATGAGATAGATTCAAAGTTCAAGTGGACCCACCACAGAAAACCGTGGGATCAGTCATACCCACCGTTGAAACATTTATAGGACCCACCATGATGTAGTTTTTAGATCCAACCTATTCATAAGTTAACATAGACATAGATGAAGTGAATAAAAAAATATAAGCTTGATCGGAAACTTCTGTGGCCCCTAAGAAGTTTGAACGGTGGGTGTCACTGTCCCTACTGTTTTCTATGGTGCGGTCCACTTGAACTTTAGATCTATCTCATTATTTTTCTCACGCTATAAAACGTAACGATCTTTCCAAATGGATGGACGGTATGGATACAACACATGCATCATGGTGGGGTCCACAGAGCCTGGTGACGTCACTTCAGTAGCCATCTGGATACTGACCTAATCCGCGCCCTCCCCAAGAAGGAGATTGCGGGGTCATATTGGGCTGTGTAGGGCCCACAGAAATATCCGTGACAAATCCACTCCGGCCATCTGTTTTGAAAGATCACAATAGGACAGGAGATCCAAAATTCACTTAGGCCATACCACACGAAACAGTTGAGATTGAATGCCTAGGAGCCACGTAAGTTTTGTATTAGGATGATATTTGTGCATACGGTTTATCTGAGTGGTACTAACCCTATGAACGGTTTGGATGGCATATAAACATCATGGTCGGCTCAAGGAAGGTTTCAACGGGACCGTTCCTACTGATTCGTTTGGTCTGGCCCACTTGAGTTTTGGATCTAAGCGATTTTTAGACCCCTATCCTAGTGTAGGACGGAGTGGCTTTGTCACGGGGTAATCCCTTCCAGCCTCACCCTTACACGGGGCCCACCTTGATGTATTGATTTTATGTCCACACCGTCTATCCTTGCTTCAGGCTCATTTTAGGGTATGAGCCCCAACATGAAGGAGACCCAAATCTCATGCGGATCATAACAAAGGAATCAGTGGTGAATGACCGTTACAAATCTCAGGTTAACTGTAGCATAGCTCACCTGAGATTTGGATACGCTTCTTTTTTGGAATCATGCCCTAAAATGATTGGCAAAACAGATGGATGGCATGGATATAAAAAACCATACATGCCACAACGTCTTGGGTGAGGCCCGGCTGGACCCCAACCTGTTCATAAGGTCAGGCAGACCTGGATGATGAAGGGAAAATACAAATATTAGCTGGACTTAAAATATCTATGGCTCCCAAGAAGTTTAACTGGAAGAGTTCAATCCCCACCTTTTTCCCAGGGTGGGTTCACTTGAGCTTTGGATCTGCCTCATTTTTTAGTTTATGCCTTAAAAGGAGAGGGCAAAATGAATAGACAGCGTGACTAAAATACATACATCACGGTGGGGCTCACAGAACTTTGACACCAGCTAGCTAGCCGGTGTCGGATTCACCAGCCAAAAGAGAACCCTCTTCATATCACGGGGCAAAGGATCATTCCCTTGATTACACCTTAGGAAGAAACATGCCATAACCATATTGACCAGACGATTTCAACAGTCCTGATCACGATGACATTTTTTAACACACACACACACCCCACAAACTCACACAAGTGGAATTTCACCACCTATGGGTACTCGAAAACCCTTGACCGGGAGTTGAAACTCCTGAGAGTCTACCACCCGAGCAAGAGTAAGGAACCATTCATTCATTCACCTGAATATGGACGACCATTGATTTCCTTCTTAACTGGCAATTTCAAGCACTCTCGCTTATCAACCTGATTCCCGTTCGCCCTACATCAGAGATGGATTAATCAAGCTCATCCACACAACAGTCATATGAGGAACCGAAGGCCTAATTTCGACATGTGCGGTCCACCTGATGAATGGAACAGCCTAAGCTTCGGGACACAGATTTCATGTTGGACCCAACGTGTTACATGCCCCAGATCACACAAAAGAGCCCCACTGCAGGTGTGCCACAGTTCACTGTTCCCATCTGTTGCAAAAATCTGAAGCATCCCTTCCAACAGTCCAGCACTTGCTGTCATGGTTTTTTTACCCTGCTGAGTCATCCCAACTTGTTTGGGTTTGCGTCGAGTCGAGTCAGGGGAATATAAGCCCGATTCACCCAAAGGGGTTCGACTCTATCTACCAGTAGCAAATTAGCAAATGAAACAATAGTAGTCTAACAATCACCCAAGAAAGGATCAGCTGTATGATAAAAACATTCATGCACTGGTAGTGCACAACATGCGCGAAGCCATGATGCACCTGGCCTACTTGCACCTCAATCTGAAACCGTCCAAATCAAGGGCCCCACTCTAGATGGGCACATGCCCAACATCGGATTGATCGGACGGCTATGAATTCCAATGCATTTTATTATTATTTTTGAATTTGGGCCATCAATTATGATCATTTTAACTCCCAACTTTCCATCAGCATCTAATCTCTTCTTCTTTTTGGTTTTTGTTTTTGGCTTTGTACAGAAGTCTGGATCAGAGTCTCAACCCTTGCATCCTAGCCGTTGTTCCACGGGCCCGTCCCTAGTACAACATTAACATTGACATCGAGTGCTTTATACAATAGAGAATTCAATCCACAACCGGTAAGGTGCACTAGCCTTTTTCAACCCAAAGAAAGAATGGCGAGCTACACATGTACAGGATTCAAACCCGACAGGAGATCAATCTCCACGCTGTTCGGATGATTCTGTCCGATGGTTTCTTAGCTTTGATACCTTCTTCTGTAATTCCATGTTTAATAGCCGCTCAGCCTCCAATGCACGTTCGAGCTGACCACGTTCGTGAAAGACATGTAAGAGTTCAGGTGAAAGGGTTTTGAATTAGACGACTTTGGCAGAGTGGATGATATATTGATATGCATGCACTTGCAAATTGTATGCATGCCATGTGTGACTTAAATTAAACTGTCTATATAATGGGCCTAACTTTAGATTATTTAAAATAATAATCATACTACTATTATGCATTAAAATGTCAATTGCTTCATATCTAATGGAGGGTTCACATCAAAACCAATCAATCATGGTGTGCTGCAACGGCAGTAATGGGGCCATAAAAGCTGTTATGTAAAGGTAGCCTTTACGTAATGGTGGCAACTGTTACACATTATGGGGTTGTAATGGCCATTATAGAAAAATGACCCATAATTGCAGTTAAGGCCCCCATAAAAGCCATAACGGTCCGTTACAAAACAGATACAAGTTTTTCAGGTTTTCTTTTTTGGTCAATAAAGAAAGAATAGGCTGTTACGGCTACCGTTATGGAATAACTTGCAATCAATACTATGAATTCAACAAACAAAATTCCATAAATTGTAGAGCAAAATTAAACACGTAAATATTGTTTTATGTTTATACCCTATCTACGGTGGGTTCCATGATTTGGACAGTTAATGTTGTGTTAAATATATGACCCCTGTGGAATGTAAGTGCCGGTGTATCATTCATCAGTCTGCCGGAGTATCAAATAACACTCTTTGAATCACGATGAATGCACGAGGGAATGGGATAAATGTACCTTTGCTGCTCGAGCACTCCATTCACCCAGTATAGCTCTTAGTCTTTCATTCTCTTCAACATACTGTTCACCAATTTAATCAAAACTGTAAATATCTGAAGATAACTAGTGAAATGCAGTCAAGGGAGAGAATAATGCCTGTCAGGAAAACCATAAAAAATAACAAGAGAAATGTCCGGGCACCTCGCAAAATTGCTATTTCAAATCATGGTGCCTATGAGTGCATGAGATCCAGGCTGTTCACCTGGCGGGACCAATGTGTACGCCATGAACCCAAAATCGGGCCTGTCCAGTCTGGTCAACCAATTGGCCAGCCCATCAAAGAAGTCAACCACTGTTCCAGATTTGACATCATCTGCCTGATGGCTGGACTGGCAGCCTGACTTCTGAGCCACAGTACATGCAGGGTGGGGTCCACAAAAAGAAAAGCCCTGATCCCACACAGGTGGCACATTGCTACGTGTCCATGAGATAGAATTTGGAACCCTATCCCACAAGTAGAGTATAGCAGGTTTCAAATAATTAAGTCCAAGAAAGAAAGAGGAGCAAGAAAATACCCAAAATAAATAAATATTCAAAAGATATAAAGATTCAAATAGATGAAACAACCCTAAACAAGATAGCAGTCAAGAGTAGCAAGAATACCTGATTATTGGTTATGCGGATGCTCTGAACCTCAGAGTCTCGCTCTGCAATCAAATTGCGGGCAAGGCGTAGCTCTGATTGCATTTGATTCATCTGCATTGACCAATTTCCATGTTGGCATGTGCATACTGAATTAAATAATGCCAATTTAAGCTACTTCACTCCTTGGTAAAAGCAATATATTCGGTGAAATATACAAACATGATCATGATAATTTCCAATCAATCCCTTCCACACTGCCTCCACTTGCAACAGATTTGAACTCGGGACATTCCAGGTTTTGGACTCGACGCATAAATTACCAGCAAGGCCACAAATCCCAGATAACGATTCTTTTTAAAATATAAATTTAACAGTGGCATGTTGGGAAAGTATCATAGCAGTGTTTTAAAACCCAGGCCGGACCAGAACCAGACACCAAAATCGCTGGGGTACATATAAACCCATTTTAGGGAGAAAGCTGTTCAGACCATCCAGTCCACTGGGAGAGAACCATCCAGGTGGGGTGGTTTTAGTAGAACTGATTCAAATGATTTGGTCACTTTTGCAATAAGGAAATCCGATGTCTTTATACGGGAGAATATTTGGTTTTCTTTTTCTAAATTTGTTTTTAATCAAATCATTTATGATGACTGGAGGGTTTTGTTAGCAGTTGTGTGGAGTAACGGGAACGCAATTGGAAATGCTTCCTCAATAAACAAAGGCCATGGGAACAAATAGTAGGGGAATCTGGGAGGGAGGTCTTAGAGTGGGTGGATGGTAATCAAGATGTAAATGTAGATTCCATGGTTTCTATGTTTGGATTGTAAAGGGTCTGTATCCACAATCTTTCTGGGGATCTGGTTCCTATTGGGACGATTTTAGTGGTGAATGTTGGGTTCCATTTTGCAGCTTCTTAGAAAAATTAAATCGCTCACTCTTCAAAAAAATAAAAAAAAACAATTTCAAATCAAATCATTTATGATGCCACAGGGGGTGAGAAGTGGAAATGGACAGACCAGTAGTTGGATCAGTATTGAACTAACCATCCACCAAAATTTGCCAGGGTCCACTGGCTTTTAAAACGTTGTTTTAGCATTATTTTATTTATGAGTTCTAATCATACTCTCAGTACCAACAACCTGAGAATTTGGAGCTTAGAAGACCCTGACACCCTATCGTTTCCAAATCGTGTGCGCACAAGAGGAGACCCGAAATGGGCCCAAACTGAGGCAGGAATCCCCATTAGATCATTTCGTACATACAGTTGTACATAGACGGCAGAAAATACAACTATATGCGTTAGAATACAGAAAATACAACTATATGCGTTAGTTGCTAGTTGTTTACATGCGTGTGACCAGAAAATAGCATGTTTACACAACTGTACACACAGCTGCAGCAGGAGTCCACATTAGATCAGTTTGCAATCGTACATGCAGTTGTACATAAACAGCAGAAATACAACTCTATGCTTTAGTACTAACTGCGTACATACATGTGACCCAAAAAAAGCAAGTTTACACAACCATACGGCTGTGCATACAGCCCTAGTTCTCATACACATCGTTTGTTTTGATTTCTAGTTGTATTGGTAGTTTATTCACTCTTTTTTTTCTTTTTTTTTTCGAGTTCTTTCACATGGTTAGAAAGTCCAGATTTTATGTGAATTAGGAAAGATAGTGCCACTCAAAAAGGAAACCATGTATGACTGTTTATTAATATTGCCACAGGCCATACACAGAGGAAACTATGTATGACTGTTCTGGCCACTAGGTGGTTATTTGATGATCAAATCTGATACTTTAATCTTTTTCTACTTTTAAATTCTAGTTGCACAAGTACCCAAAACCAATGATACATACTAATAAATATAATTTTAGCTAGTTCTCTTTATATCTCAAGTGCAGTTTATTGTTACTTTGTCCGCAATTTTCCTGTACTTTTGTGCGGCAAGTGCAACAACTCAGATGGCTGAAAGAGTATTACCTCAGCAGATAATGCCCGCAGTTCTTGATCACGAGCTGCTAACAGATGGGCAAGATCAACCTGCAGAAGTCATGCAACAAGTGTTTATCATTTTAATACAGTTTTCATTTAATCTTCATTATCAACGGTAACATAATTTGTGAAGAGGAAAAGCCATTCCACCTGCATATGATGCACATATTTGGGAGAGACCACCTTCTCATCCACTTTTGAGTGGTGAGAGGTGAGGGATTTTTTTCCATGATCACTTTGGAACCTCTTGGGTGTTCAACAATTCTATTGGAAATTTGGTGTTGGATCAGCACTGTAGGGCGGCCAACTGTAGAAAAGAGAACCTGTGGAAAACGATGCCTTTTGGGATTCCGCGAGGATTGTGTAAGGAATAGAAGAATCTATGAGTGTAAAGTCTCATTGCTTTATTTGTTAAAGAGAATAATTTGGCTTTGATTGATGGTTGGGATTTGCGAGACAGGATTTATGAGGTATGACTGATATTCTGGGAGATGGGAGTGGGTTAAAGGTTCATGTGGAATCCTTGTCTTTTTTCTGAGTCCTTGTGAGTTTCACATGTCTATCCGTATGGAAAGAATTTACCTTGTAGAGAAGTGGTGTGGGGAATAATACTATGGCCAGTACCTGAGGTGTGCTTCCATCATCGGACCGTTCATATTTGCTCAAGCATTCTTGTAACCGAAGAATCTGCACTAAGAAGCATAGTTTGGAATAAACAAATGAGTTGTATCAACTATCAAGTTCGCTTACACCAGAAGATGAGACTGTCAGATGTTACGAATTGGTCACTCAATTGGCATGGCTACGGCTATCAATGGGTGCCAGGATCCAAAGATACCCAAAATATTCAATCCAATTTTATCAGATCAGGATCCATTTTTAGTGTTTGGGTTCAGGTCTAATGATCAGGAGCCCCATTAAAGATCGGTTGAGTCAGGTACCACATCTGGTATCAGTCATGTTACTTATGTATGCTTTTACGGCTTTACCCTTACTTAGACTAGTATTCATTATATAATATCCTCAGTAATAAAGATTGGTGAGAGGTAGACTTGTAAATATGGATGCCGCTTACATAAACATGCATGTTTCAGGTACAATCCGTATCTGGATCCAAACCTCATCCTAGACCTGATTTGGATCAATCCAGGCTGGATTAGGACTTTAGCTTGGATCTGAGTATTCACTTGGGTACTCGAATCCGATTAGATTCAGATCCGGCACCCATGAATGGTACCATTGAAACCTGACAGTATTCAATGATTCTTTTAATCGAGTCTGGATGTGAGTAGACTGATATCTGCCCCGATCTGACCCATAGGAAGCATAGGCATGGCCCAGTACTGGCCACTTTCCAATTAACCAATCCAACGAGCATCAGCTAGAAAATTCATCATATGACCAAGAGATGCAGCATCATGTGACTACAGTCAATACAGTACTTTAGAAGCATCAAATACCTCCTCGTTCAAATAGTGAAGGTTTTCCCGCTGATATTGCAACAAGGCCATTTGCTGATCAGAAAGACGGCCCCCATCATGATACCTGCCAAACCGAACAGCCCTCTCAGTATGGTGCAAAGTGTTGAGTGCACCATCTAGGTAAACTGAAGAATATTGGGGATCTATGTTGTCTCATTCATGAAATATAAAAGCATTCAATTTTCGCAGCAGCATCAACATCATTTAAAAAAAAAAAAAAAAAACACTGCAGTAATGGACTAATGGCAAATACCAAGAGAGATCTCTTCCGATGAGTTTCAAAATCTTAATGGGAGTGGAGATGAAGTGAAACACAGTTCCTTACTCTAATCCAAACTTTTCATACAACAAATCACTTGAACAATGACACAATCCCAGAGATAATGGCAGAAACACTGAGCTTTTTGCTCTGTCTCTACTCTCAACTTACGCTTAACTCTGAAAGTGTTTCAACTTTAAGGTCACTTTTGCTTTAACTCTGAAAGTCTTCAACTTTAAAGTGATTTAACTTCTTGAATTAAGCTGCCTATAAGTAGTACCAATCAAATAACATCAAAATAGAGAATGGAGATATGGTTGTAATGATGTTACCCAGGTCCTACCAGTGTTCGAAATATTGGTATCGCGCCCTTGGGATATGGATACGTATCAGTTATCGCATGGGATATATCGGTTGTATTGCGTAATGTTTCGTTGTTGTTTAAAATATGGGGAAACATTGGGAAATCGGTCGAATTTTTCAATGAAACTTCAATGATTGTTAAAAAAGACATCAATACACACTTATAAATAAAAACATTATGAAAAAACAAGTGCACATAATAGGTTTTCTTTATATAGGGTCCTAATCTATGTGTTGTCTAACAGAATTGAAGCAAGTATATTCAAAGTCTATTCATATAATTTATAAATGTAAGAAGACGTATGGAAACACAAGCAATACATTCAAAAGCAAAAGAAGAATCACTAGATTATGTTACATACATGTTTGATTTTATGTTTGGACACAAAGATTGCAACCGATTTGCGAGAAATTGATTTTTTTTATTTTTATTTTTTATAAATTTCCGCAACTCGGCCCATCTCCTCCAAATCCTAAAATCGAAGCTCCCAATCCATGATTTTTCATGCAAAACATGTGGGATATATCCCACTACTTGTGCATTTCATATCGCACAAGTGGAATACAACATATGTGGTGGGATATATCGGCTGATATCATCGATACTTAAAACACTAGGTCCTACTAGTCCTTGCATCTTATTCTAAAATGGCACAATAATTGAAAGAAAAAAGGTACGCTTCTTCCATAACTTGCATCATAGTTGTTCCATCATCATTGCAGCCTTTTCCCAGCTGTTTGGGGTCGATTCTACCAATGCCTTTTCACCATTTGAAACTAATAATCTTATGATCACCGAAAAGTTTGATGACCAACAGCAAGCATGACATTAATCTTCCTTTACCTCGAGCAAGGAACCAGCTGGCACATTGCTACTAGGCAGAGTATCATAACTGTTTATGATAGATTTAAAGAAGAAAAAAAAGGAAATGATATATAACAAGCCTTCAAAACAAGTTGTTCCGTATCTGTTACAATACGCCCGTAAAGGCCGATACATATAGGTAACGGCCATGACCGTTACACAATACTTGGGTGAAACAGGGCAGTTGATTTTTTGGGACCGTATCGGCCGTTACGGGGCATAACTACCGTTACCCCCGTAACAGTCGAAAAATGGCCACTTTTTTTTCCTATTTAAATCCCCCCCCCTTTTACTTTTCTCGTTTCAAAAACTCTCATAGATCATTTTACAATAGATTTCGACCACACTTACTATAGTTTTTAATATTAAAATCATAGATTGAAGTGATTTGAGTGAATAGATGCTCCGATGGCCTTTTTTTTTTCAAAAAACTGAAAAGTAGTATTTATGCAATTTTTCTTATTTCTAGTTTTAATGCTTTATTGTGATGTGTAAACATTAGATATATATAATCATGTTCAGAAATTCACTAGACGGCCCGATACAACACTCTCACCAAAGAGTGGACCGTTACACTACCATAAACATGTTCAAAACAAAAAAATGAATACATTTTTGGAATATTTACATTATTCTTGATTTTCTAAATATTTTTTCAGAAATTTTTGGGCAAAAGAAAATTTTTAACCGTTACGGTGGTCGTAACAGTCGTTACACCCCTGTATCGGCCCGTTATAGCCGATACCCGTATCAGTAACGGTGGTGACCATTATGGCCACTATTACTAATATGGAATCTCTTTGCTCCAAAACTCCATTGCTCATACCATGTAGAAAGGAAATAAGTTCTACCTCAACTCTTCCAAAGAACTTGATGGTTGTAGTGCAGAATACAAGGACTTCAAAACATCAGGCTGACGGTCCAATGAATTATACTGATGGACACACCCTGCAAGCACAAAGATACAAGTACTAAAAACATTGAGGGAACCTTTGTTAAAAACACTACGTTGATCATGTACACAAAGTTGGCCACATTACAATACATACAAAGCTAAAACTAAATACTTTTTTTTTTCCTTGCAAAACTAAGGTGCCGTTTGGTAAACTAAAAAATAAGGTCTGAAAATTAATTTAAGTGTTGAATTTTAGTGCTTCTAACTATTGAAAATTTGTTTGGTGATTTGTCTAAAAAAGGTCATGATATCTGAAAATAAGCACTTTTTTTTCACAAGAAATTGTTTGGTAAATACAACCACAAATGTTTGAAAATTGACAATTTGTCATATTTGCGCCTCCATCTTAATTTCAATCTTTTTTTTGAGAATGAGACGAAACCTGTTATTGTTATGCCACAAAATTTGGCACACCCATGCCCAATCACTACATCTCTCAAACATAACCATTTGCTTGATGAACTATGCACTATATTTTTTTTTAATAGAATAATCATAACCCTTTAATTAATGTCCTTAAACTAGACGACTACTAAGAGAAAGACAACAACATCTCACATTTAATTGATAAAGGCCGATTTAAAGGTTATGATAATCTAATATTTGTTTTTATTTTTTTTAGGCATGGTCTATCCAGAAAACCAGTGGAACCCATATTGACAGTATTATGGATCATGAAATTAATGGGCCCACCTGTACAAACAAACCCAAGAAGTCTTGGTTACCATAGATAGAAGATCCTGGCCTCGTTTGTTGGTCTCTATCTTTGATGAGGCATACCCCAAAAATAAGGCTGATTCAATTATCATAGCCGCTGATGGATAGACCCTTGCCCATTAAATGTGGACTGTTTCACCGAGCTTTTATTTAACCGCCCATTTACAATTCATGAAATACTCCAATAAGTGGATCATTCAGCCAGTGCTTCTTCTTCTTTTTTTTGGTATGGCCCCATCACCTAGGGCCCAATTGATGAACGGCCTGGGTTCCATACATGTATAAATTAGATATTAGCAGTCAGCATCACTGCTATCTCCAATTTTCAACATTGAAGTCTGCGAAGCCCACACGTGTGTGGGTCCTACCCATCCACATATATGCTAACGTTTTGGTATGGCCCCATCACCTAGGGCCCAATTGATGAACGGCCTGGGTTCCATACATGTATAAATTAGATATTAGCGGTCAGCATCGCTGCTATCTCCAATTTTCAACATTGAAGTTTGCGAAGCCCACACGTGTGTGGGTCCTACCCATCCACATATATGCTAACATGCTAATATGGCAAGTCCAAGCTTTCCATCAAATTAGATCCTTTGGTCTAAAAATCAGGCCATTGTATTCAGTGGGCCATAGTATACGAAACAAGTGAAAACAAGTTTTTAGCCATCAATTTGTTGCCACGGCTAAATTTTAGACCGGTAAGCCCATGGATGGGTAGGGTTCCAGGTTGTGGCATGCCTGCATGATGATCAGAGAGAGGCTATCCTTTGGGCTTAACTATTGGTTGGCCACAAGACAAAATTTTGCCGTCATTGGATGATCTCGGCCATTTAAGAAATAGGCTTTTTCTCGCCTAATGGCAGGTGTTGCTGATTTTTTTCTTTTAGCATTCATTTGTAAACACCAATTAAAGTGTTGGAATCATCTAAACATTGTGAGTTTTGGACCATGGTCGGGCCAACCATGGTGGGACTGAACAAACCAACAGTTTGGATCATTGAACCATGGCCCCACTTCCATAAGAATGCGAAGATCGCACAAACCCTAGTGGACCCCACCACTAGAGAGGGGTAAACCAATCACATATCTGCCGGAATCAATGCCTTTGCGTCCACAATGTGCATTGCTAGCAACTGGAAATGGAGAGAGAGAGAGAGAGAGAGAGAGAGAGAGAGAGAGAGAGAGAGAGAGATCTTTTTTTTCTCTTTTTCGTTATGGCAACATAAAAGGGAAAATGCCTCTATTCTTCCCCCTTTTGATGAGAGAGGGGGAGAAAGAGGGAGGAATACGTACACCCCCTTTTGAGAAGAACATGGGCAAACTCGTCATTAAAAAAAAGGATATTATGGTAAAAAATGGAAAAAGTTTTAATGCATCACCACTTCCGGACTTTAGACTTCAACTTTAAGTGAATGGAGGGTAGCTGAAAAAACACCCGTATTTTCAGTGGTAGGCACTGAAAATTCCAATATTCAGTGGATTAGCCAACCGCTCTGATTAACCGAAAATTGGGATTTTCATTTGTAAGTGCGGAAATTAAGTTTTATCAAACAGGCCTTAAATGAAAATTTCTTGGAATTTTGGTTGCAAAAAGCATGAGAGGAAGTGGGAGGGTTTGGGTGTAGGAGCTGGGAAGAGCAAGGTATTCTGTAACAGTGACGGTGGCCGTAACAGCCTTTGCGATTTTTATTTTTATTTTTTGGAAAAAATTATTTCAGCCACATAATGGACCATTACAGCTGTTACAAGACCACTACGGGGCAGTAACAGGCCATTACAGATCAATTTTCTGTAATGGCTGTTACAACCAGTAACCGTAACAGTTACCACCGTTACTGCATGTAACAGTCGTTACGGAACCATTTTTGAATACCTCTGAAAGAGTTTGTTTCAAAAAGTTAGAAAGTGTAAGAACCTCACAATCAGGAAAGGGAACAGGAATGGGTGCAGGAGCATGAGAGTGATCCTGAACTGAAGCATAAGCTTGAAGTGGGACAGCACCTCTGTAGAAGCTTTGTACAACAAAGTTTGGAACTCATATTTGAAGGGTCATTATGACATCAGTGGGGTCTACTTATGACAAGAACATCTTAGATCACAAATTAGCTTTAATGTAATTACCATGAGAATGGTTCTTTCACATCTGACCTACATGCTCCTTATATAAATATGATATAAGGGTAAAATGTCTTATGAATGATTATCAAGTGTACCATGAGCGCACAACATTTTTTCTTCATTAAAAGAAAAAGGAAGTTTACAACACTTCTATCACTTTCCAATATGCAAATTGAATCATTCAACAAGTTACTCTACCACAACTTTACAAGTTTTTTGACCCAAAATAAATAAATAAATAAGAAAAGAGAACACCTCCACTAGAAGTTAAGGAAAACAAATTGTTTCAATGTTTCCATATTGATAGGAATGATCTGTTTCTATGTTGCAGAATTATTTCTGTATTGATAGTGATATTTTCTTTTCAATTCATTGAAAAAAAAAAAAACTTCTGTTTTGTTAATTGTCAATTAAATTAACTTAAAACACAATGGGCACTCTGCCATGTATTGAGATGCACAGTGTTCTTTTCACAGACTGAAAGTTGGATACAGATTTTCAACTAAAATGCAAAGGTTGTCGGTTTCTTCCTCTGAATCGTTCTAGAAAATTTGGTCGGCAAGTCAGGCTTGAGAGGTGAGGACGAAGTCATACTTCTTGATAAACAATGATAGTGATCTACTCTTCCACGTGGAAAAATCACTACCAGTATGCTTCTCATCAGAGGAAAAATCACTATCAGTGTGTCTAATCCCTTGTTTCATTTTCTGGGTTGGGGTTTTCCCTTCGTATGTGGTCTGGGTTTTCCCCTTGTCTAGGGGCCGGGTTTTCTCTTTGTTCTCATCTCTTGTTGTTCTTTTTTTGGCCTTTGGCCTTTATAAAATCAGTATTGTTGTATCATATCAGTTATTTAGATCAGTAAATTTATGGGCAGAAGAAATACAAACTGCCAGTTGTATCATGACAAATTTTCACTATTTATTGTTACCTTATAACCATTAGAAACATTCAAATGAAATATAATAATTTTTGGGTGAAATTTTTTTATATAAATTTTAGATTAAGATTGAACTTCTAACTTTGTTATCTTTTTAGAGTGTTTACATCTTTTTAAATTTCTTTTTTCACTAGATGAAAGTGATTGTATCAAGAATATCATTAATTTATTGATTACGACAGAGAATGCATCAAACCATGAGCGAGGTGGGATATGAAAAGAAAAATTGATATTTTAACAAAGCAGACCCCAATAAATTGGGATAAGGCCTAAATGATGGATAACAAAGCCCAAATCAATCAATTATTGAAATATATAAAAGTGTAAAAGAAGCTTTACTAAAAACAAAAAGGAAAATATATTACTTTCTTTTAGCATGCAACAAGATAAAATTTCATTAAGGAAAATATATACATCAATATTCCCAAAGACTACTCAGGTTTGTAACTCACCAATGTATATGCTCATAAAAGATCCAGCACATATGACTTCAACAAACATAATTATCCTGCACATTGCATAATATAAAAGGCAGCTGTCAGCAAGTAGTCTGGAAGTATCATGAACAAGAGTTCAATCATAGATGTGAATTATAAAGCAAATGGCTTCTGGGTATCATGAATTTTATTAAACAACCAGGCACCATTGCTATTTTTTTTTTTTTTTGAAAGATGATAAAAATATTATAAAACAGCAAAAAGAAAGAGAACAAAGCTGCACAGGAACAAAAATATACAAACCCCACCCTACACTCTACAGAAACCAAAACCTCACTCAAAAATGAAAAGACCCGAGCCCCTTACACTGCATTCAAGGAAAACCAATCCAAAAGGGACAATAAAACCCGACTAAGGACTGACAAAGCTGCGTGCTCTTCATTTCTGAAAGTACGATTATTGCGTTCCAACCAAATCGCCCACATCAACGCCATTATAGCTATCTTCCATCTACGTTAACGTAGCATACCCCCGCATTCCCCATGCCATGCCATGAACAAGGGTTGAACCAATCCTGGCATGGCCCAAGTATTATTGACCCAAGATCTGTTCATGGCCCAACTATTATTGACCCAAGATCTCATTGAAACTTAACAATGGTAGAGTAAGGACCCTATTGAGTTTGTATCGTGATTTGGACAAGACTCAAACTTGCCACGAACGAGATAGTGCTACAAAAATAGGAAGTACCTGAAACTTCTCCTACATGCTAAGGTATTCCTAGCAAGTATTTTAATAAGATATTAATCATAGAATAACAGCTATGATACAATGAGATTGAATCAACTCGTGGTTTGATAGACTAATAGATAGTGCTTGATTGTAATGAACCTATGTAATAGTCTATTACAGACTGGGGGAATTTTGTGATCTCATTGCCAGTTAGCAGCCCACATAAAGGAGGTTGTGTCAGGTGGGTGGCCAGTGTCAAACTTATGCCATAACTTTCATCATGAATCTGACCAATATGACATTCCAAACTAATGCTATGGCATTCTTCATAAGCGACATGCTGCATTTGAACCCAGGTGTATTGAGAAATGGGTAAGGGTTGGCCAGGTGTCCCCCGAATGTGACACGCTGCAACAATGCCCAGTTGTTGTGAGGAGTTGGCAAGGGTTCCCGAGCCATTCTGGACGCACGCAGATAAAGAAGCTAGTCCAGGAGAATAGGATTCATCTTACCATGCAGAATATAGGAACATGTATAGGTAAGAGCCTGGAGTTAGTAGATACAATGAAACTGTTAGAATGGTCACTCACAAGAATGACGTGATCACATGTATGGACACATGTGACATGGTCACACCTGCGGTCATCCTATTGGGGTTCAATCCTTATGCATTTGGTTGAGTGTACATGAGTCATTGAGTTTTAGTATTGTGTTTCTTTCTATAAGGGTATTCTTGTACTTTCAACTCCTAAATGAAAGCCCAAGTAATAAAACAAAAGAGGGTGGGCATGTCAAGCTTCTTATGCTCTCCACTCTCTCTCAAGTTTTCTCTCTCGCTTCTCCTTCTTCCATTCTTTCTTTCTTTTAGATCAACAACAGAAACGAACGAGAGTAAACATAGCTTGCGTTCAGGAGACAAAGTGTACAGGGGCCAAAAATAGAGAAATTGATGGATATACACTTGGTATATGGAAAAGGAAAACAATAGAAATGGGCAGGGATATTGGCAAATGAAGATTTAAAGGATAAAGTTGTAGATGTTAGGGGAGTAAGAGATAAGATTTTATTAAAAGAACTTGTGCTAGGAGAGGAGATAATCAATGTTATTAATGCATATACACTGCAGGTAGGGTTAGAGGATATAATCAAGAAATAATTCCAAAATGAGGATGGACTAATGCAAGGACTTATGGTGAGAGGATATTTGTAGGAGGAGACTTAAATTGTTATGTAGGAAAAGAACGTAGAGGCTATGAGAGTGTGCATGGAGGATATGGTTAGGGGAAGAAATGAGATGGGTGATGTTATCTTTGATTTCATTATGGCATACATTCTGGCTCTAGCAAACATAGACTTTAAAAAGAGAAATGAATATTTAATAACTTTCATAGACGGATCATATACAAGCCAAATAAATTTCCTTCCACTTGGGAAAACAAAGCGGCCAATATGTAAGGATTAAAAGGCTATACCAAGAGAGAGTCTAATTGCACAACATGGGTTAATGGTTATGGATATTAACATCAAGAGATGGAAGGAAGGGAGTGAAATTAATACGTATCCAAATACTGGTCAAAGGAATTTAAAAGGAGAGAAAACAATGCTATACAAAAATAAATTGTTGAAGAAGGTACGTAGGATATAAAGCAGGCGTAAATGTTATGTGGAGTGAGATAGTTGAGTGCATTAGAAAAGTGGCAAAAGATGTTTTAGGAGTATCTAAAAGGAAAAGCCATTCATACAAGGAAACTTGGTAGTGGAATGACAATGTACAAAGAACTATTCACAATAAACATTCACGTTTTAAAGCCTGGCAGGGGATTAGAAACGGTGAAAATTTTGAACAATATAGAAATGCCAAAAAGATTGCTAAGAAAATAGTGCGGCTAAACTTGAGGCTTATGATGACCTTTACAATAGATTGGGAATGAGAAAGTAAGAAAGATGTCTTCAAACTTGCAAAATGAGAGAGAGGAAGGACAGGACCCTAAATCGTGTTAGATGCATTACGAGCGATAACCAGAAGGTACTACTAAAGGATAATGAGCAACAAAGGTGGAGAAGCTTTTTAGAACTTATTAAATGACAATCACTTTGAGAGCATAGGAATAGAAGGAACCATAAACTCAAATGGCGTCAAATACCATAGATATTTACATAGAATTTGGATATCTAGAGTGAAAGCTCTTCGAAAGATGAAAATAGGAAAGCCCCTCTAGCCAAGTGGTATGCCAATAGAAGTTTGGATTTATTTTTTTTTAATTTAAATTTTATTATTATTAAATTTTTTTATTTTTATTTTTTTGGGGGGGGGGGGGGGGTGTTGCGGGTTGGTTTATCCAAAGTCATTTAACAAGATTGTAAGATCGAAGAAAATGACAAACGAATGATGGAAAAGTATTGTGGTAACTATTTATAAGAATAAAAGAGACGTGTAGAGCTGCACTAACGATAGTGGATTAAACTTATGAGCCATACTATGAAACTTCGGAAGAGAGTGATTGAGCGGAAACTAAGGCATGAGACAAATGTATTAGAAAATCAGGTTGGTTTCATACCTGCTAAGTTTATGGCTGAAGCTATTTTCTTACTTAGACAATTGATAGAGACGTATAAGGAGAGGATGAAGGATCTCCACATGGTCTTTATTAACTTGGAGAAAGTATACGATAGAGCCCCTAGAGAGTTAATGTGGTGGGTGCCAGAAAAGAAAGGAGTTTCAAGAGGATATATTGACATGATTAAGTGCTTGTATGAGGGAGACAACAAATATGAGGACTATTGGTGGCGCAACAAGTGAATTCCCAGTTACTGTCAGCTTGCACTGTGGGTCGTCATTAAGCCCATACCTTTTCACATTGGCATTGGATGAGTTAACGAGGCATTTGCAGGAAGAGATCCTATGGTTTATGTTGTTTGTAGATGAAATAGTTTTGATTGACAAGACGAAAACACAGAGCTAGATTTACATAGGGGTGCTTTAGAATTTAAAGAATTTAAAATCAGTCAGACTAAAATAGAGTATATGGAGTGCAATTTTAGTGAAAATAAGGACTTAGTTAGGATTACTGACCAAGAGGTTTCCCAAAATGACCACTTTCGATACCTTGGGTTAATAATTCATGAGAGTGGAAAGATTGAGAAGGATGTTGCCCATAGAATTCAAGATGGGTGAAAGAAATGGAGATGTGCCTGAAGAGTTTTATGTGATCCTTGTGTACTGCTCAAACTGAAAGGAAATTTTTATAGGAGAGCTACAAGACCAGCCATGGTATATGTGACAGAATGTTGGGCAATTAAGAAACAACATATTCATAGGATGAGTGTAGCTTAAAGTGAGGATGTTAAGATGGATGGGTGGCAAGTTGAGGGTGGATGGAATTAGAAATGAATGCATTCAAGGGAACTTAGGATCAACACCGATAAGTAATAATATATGGGAAAGTAGACCCAGATGGATTGGTCATGTGCAATGGAGACCAAGACAAGCTGAAGCTCTAAAAGCGCAAGGGGAAGGCACAAAGGATGTGCATGGAGGTAGTATGAAAAGACTTGATGACCTATGGTCTAACTAAAAGGTATGGCCTTTGATGGAGTAGGATGGTGGAAAGGATTCATGCAAACAACTCCGATTAATTGGGACAAGGCTTAGATGATGATGATGATCAACTACGATACCAAGCCTGATAGTGATGTGCCAACTGGTCCCCAACCACAAGTAATGCAGGGTTGCCATCAGGTGATAGATTTAAAGGATTTTTATTTTTATTTTATTGTGCCAAGCAATCAGCTAGTCCGCACTATACTGACATCAATGAGGGCAGCTAGTTGCCAAAGGATTTTTTCATTTTTTTTTCTTTTTTGTGAATGGCAGATTGTTATTCCTAAAACTGAACCCAAATAGATGAGAAAAAGCTATGACAATCAGACAACCTATTTATATGAAAAATTATATATTTATACAAGAAATAGTGTTGCCAAAAGCATCCCGGGAAGTACATTAGTTGCAGGATTCTTGTAATTACATGCCACTCCTGCTTCAAATCACGCTTTGGACTCGTGCATCTACTCCCGCTTCCTTGCCATTTTATACTTAAATAACATATACAAACAGGTGCTTCCCGATCTTGCACCTAAATCCATTGCCACTTTGCTTCATGCTTCTTGCAACTATAGCACAGGCGTTAGGAAAGGCAGAGGTATTGTGCCTCACGTACTCAGATATTTGCATAAGTTCACCTACATGCATCTAGGCCATGTGCTCCAAGGTGCATCCCCCATGGGAATGATAGGTGAATTCAAAATAAACGCTAATACAGGGTTTGTTTGGTCATCTTTCCACCCAAAAAGGATATGAATGGGTTTAGAGATTTAATCACAATATCCCACCCAAAACACTATTATAGCCCATGTCTACATCTCGAAACCTTTTTCTGAAGGAAAACCCAACTTCCCCATTTCTAAAGCTCTAATAGATCATATGATACGATGTTAATTTTCCAAAACACTGATCAAGCCTTGAGTATGGCTTGATGCTTAGCCCCTATAGTTTTGTGCACCCAAGTGGTAGACAATTCAATGGATGGATGCTTAGTATAGATTCTTCTCACTTTTTATAAAGTCTGGATGAGATTCATGATTTAGTTTAGGTATTTGAATGATTACATTTCATGTTAGAGGCGACAACCATAGAAGGTGATTCGGAAACTTTACTTAAAGTGCACATCATAGATCACAATGTGACCATGGACAACGATGAGGAAAACATTGTGATAAATACACACACACACAAAAGGATTTTACACTAGGGCTGCAACTTGAGTTGGGCTCAAGTTCGAACCTGACTAGCCCAACCTGAAATTTTGGTCGGGTTGGGTTGGTATTGGGTTGGTTGAGCTCGGGTTTGGCTCGGGCTGGAAATTATCAACCCAGCTCAGTTTGGGCTCAAGTTGCGGCCTACAGCCTATTTGGCAGCCTAGATTTGAGGGGTATTTGAGTGTATTCCAAATAAAAAACCTACCTTTTTGCATTTGGCAACAAGGTAGGTTTTTGACGGTTCAGGAGGATTTGGATTCCAAAGCGTTCCAAATTCCTGAAAAGCAAGGATTTGAGATCACAGTGTACCGGCAAGGTGGACCCTCCAAACTGGTTTCCTGGGTGCAGCCAACCTAAATCATGAATGGGCCTGATTTTTTAGATTTAGGACTAAATTTTCGTGTGGCGTCTAATGCTGGAGTGATTTCATATAATTATCACAGTAGGCATTCTAAAAATCAAGGGTGGACATTTCTCTCCCAACTGTTTTTTTGGTGTGGTCCACCTGAATCACAGGTTAGCCTGAATTTTTTGCCCTAGGTGTAATTTTTTATTTTTTATTTTGGAAAGTTAACATAGAGGATTGTATTAATAAAAGGAGCAAAAAAAGAACAAAAGAAACTGATCTGCTGAGATAGCAGAGCAGTTAGGCATATAAAAACTCAAAATTGTCTAACCCAAAAGCCTGTCGAGCCTATTAAAAGGTAGACGATTGCAGGTTTGTGGGCCTACTCCTGTGGCCCACCAAAGGCTTCAAATTACCTCAACTTTAACCAAAGTCTATGTTTTAATGGGCTTATTACAATGACTATCTACAATGTTACACACGTACACCACTTGGGAATATTGTGGATGATTTAGTTAATCAAATTCAAGCTTCTACGAATATAATACATGATCCTAATGCTTTCAAAACACGGGCTACCAAACAAAAAAATTAGATTCCGGTGCATTCCAATCACAGGATGCCAAACACGAGTGATGATTCCAGTGTATTTGGGATTTGGAAACCAACGCATTCCAAACACAAGCAACCAAACGAACCCCTAGGGCAAACCAGGCCAACCATATATTACATGCATAAATACAAATTATTATATTTAACGTATGTAAAATATAAGAAACTAATACATTAAATACAAGAAACTCTAATATTAGTATACTATCCAACCCAACCCAAACCAACCAAACCCGACCAACCCAAGTCAACCTGAGATGGGTTAAGAGTTGGGGATATGGTACATCAAGTTGGGCTCAAGTTGGGTCTCAGCTCGGTCAGACCAAGGAATGACCCAACTTGATGTCAGCTTGGGCTTGACTCTCAACTTGACCTGACCTGCTAATGTAGGAGCATTTTCACACCGGGCTCGAGAGGGGTCGCCTGTGGGATGCAGGGGCACACTCGGGGTGGGGCGGGGCCCACAAGGGAGGTTTCGTGTTCGAGACTCCTCACCAGGAGTGATTAATGCGCATTTCACACTGAGCTCGAGTAGGGTAGCCAATGGGATGCGAGGACACACTCGGGGAGGGCGGCCAGTGTGAGGCGGTACCCATGTGATTTAGGGCCCAAGAAGGAGTTCGGTCGAGGTCCTAACCCATGAGATGTGGGGCCTGGGCTATGAGATAAAGGGATTAATTCGTCATGCTCTAATAGTTCGAGCTTTTAGAGCAAGTGGTTAATTATCCTGCATCAAATTGGTATCAGAGCGGGAGGTCTCGTGTTCGAGACTCCTCACTGGGGGTGATTAATGCAGGAGCATTTTCACACCGGGCTCGAGTGGGGTCACCTGTGGGATGCAGGGGTACACTCGGGGTGGGCGGGGCCCCTGGGAGAGGTCTCGTGTTCGAGATTCCTCATCGGGGGTGATTAATGCGCATTTCACACCAAGCTCAAGTAGGGTAGCCTGTGGGATGCGGGGACACACTCGAGGTGGACGGCCCATGTGAGGCGGTACCCATGTGATTTGAGGCCCACGAGGGGAGTTCGGCCGAGGTCCTAACCCATGAGATGTGGAGCCTGAGCTATGAGATATAGGGATTAATTCGTCATGCTCTAACAGTTCGAGCTTTTAGAGCAAGTGGTTAATTGTCCTGCATCACCTGCACAAGTTGGGCTGCTACTGTACACTGCTAGCAGATGGACAATGAAATAATTAAGCATAACATGTAAGCACTTTGTAAATCAAGGCACAAAGTATACGAAAAGTAATAGGCAGACCTTAGTAATGTTGAGACAGAAAGGATATTGATCTGTGGCTGCCAAACCATGACAAGTAGCATTAGAGTCGTTCCTAACCAAAACAGACAAGCCGAAGTTATACCTTAAAATGTACATCAAGAAAAAAAGGATAGTACTTTGATAAGGAAGTTCATAAACAAATTGCATATGATAGTAAGAAACTAATACTATTCATGTAGATATTTCTGTAACTGATGCAACAAATTCTAAAGAGAAATACGTATACATCATCATATCATCATCGACTAATAACTAGAACCCACAATGCAAATGAAGAGACTGGGAGATACAAGTGGAACCATGATCATCATCACATAGAACATAATCCAAAGAAGATGCCCCACAAGCTCTCTAATCCCTAATATGGGTCTAAGAATCCAACAATTTAATATTTTCGGCAACATGAATCAATCATTCACATGCAAACTGTGGACCAATTAAGCTATGGGTCCAACGACTAAACAGCTAGATAGGGACCACATTGTCATACAGTAGGGTTGCTTTTGGTTTTTAGCAATGTCAGTTTTAGCCTCCATAATACCCCACGGAGGTCTCCATATCAAGAGTACATAGTCACCTGCATGATAAATGGATTTATGCCTTTGTGGCTAGTCTGCATGTGTCCATGTGCTGGAAGGTGGACAAGACGACTTTATCACCTCTTCACCCAATGTTCAGTATTGCAGTTAAGGGTTTTGGAACCAGAAATTCAAGGCTCTAGTGGACCATTCTAGGTCAGTATCTCTTTCCAATCAATTGCAATCATAAATGATACTTTAGATTCTCCTGATATAAAATGGATTAGCCTACATATGATACATTTCAAGCATAAACTGTTAGTGTTAGAGTATGTACTTACCAAAACTAGACCTCTGCTAATCTAAAAAGCAACAAGATCAAAAGAACTACAAATCAATCTTCTCATTCAAATTTTTTTTTTTTGTTTTTACAGTGACATAAAAATTTACAAACAGGCTACTCCTCTATGGAATTAAAAACATACTTTAAAAGTAGTGCATAAAAAACTCATGTAAAGAGATAGATGAGCCTTCTCCAATATTTACTTCTCTTTGCAGGAATAAGCAGAGCCCAAGAATTTGTAAATCAACTAACAAACATTTTATTAAGAGAAGTGTTTTAAATAGCATCTGTAGCACTACATAGTGTACTCAAATACCGCAAATTCCCTGTAGAATATGCTACAACTACATAGCATGTTGCGTATGTATGCCATGATGTACCTTTTTTTAAACGGTTTTTTAAAGTTTTCTTTGTGATAAATGGTTTAAAACTCGTATTTTAAAAAACCTTATAATGTGAAGTTGAAACCAACATTTCTTTATTGATTTTTTTGATCATCCTATCCATGCACTCTAACAACCCCCCTTTAATCTTAAGATGTATAGAAAACTTTATCTGAGTACCATATCTGAGGATTCAAACAGTGTACCCAGCTGCATGTAGAGGACGATAAAGCTAAGTCCATCTCTCATCTATTTTGTTCCAAATTGGAAAATTTTTTTTATTTTTTTTAAACATTATTGCAAGTAAATGCAATCTTCTCCTTTGTTAAATCCATCAACTCAAAAATGAACCCCGTTGTTGGACTCTCTTCTGAATCTACTTCTCTTAGAACGCTTACCAAAGGTATGGTGCTCTTAGCACATACAGCAACGTGCAACCAAAACTTTAGATCAAACATTATAATGGCCCGTACCTTTATTCCTTCTATCTTTTAGCTCAAAAATATGAACACCATTGTTCCGATGCAAACATGGCTTAAAGACCCTTCGTTGCTTGTAAATACTTCCGAGGATAAGGTATATTGTTGCAAAGCGTGTCACTGCCGACCATAGAAGCTCATTATTTTTCATGAAGTTTCACATCATGCTCAGTACAATTACATGCCCATAAATAAACTTGGTCGTTGTCCTTGCCTTTTCAAGCATTTTAGAATACATTTTCATTTTTCTGATATCATCTAACATTAGATCTATGCAATGTGCAGCACATGGAGTCCAATATATCTTTTTCCTCTTATCCATCAACCATCAGCTTCTTCCCAACACTCACATAGCTTGAATAGTTATCCGTGATGAGCCACATTTTTTTCCCTAATCTCATCAAGATATTTAAATAGTAAATTTTCATCTTTTATTGAATTAAAAGCATCGATAGACTTGTAAAACATTGTTCGTGTTGGAGTATTAATCAAAAAGTTTATGATGCTTCTCTTCTTTCCATCCATCCAACCATCGGACATAATGGAACATCCATGAGTTCTCTAGGAATCTTTGTATCCCCGCCACATATTTTCAAGTAAAATCTCTCTTTCTCTTCAGACATCTTTCTCTTTAGTTCACTATAAAAATAAAAATAAAAAAATCACTAGTCACAAACTCACAAATCAGTAAATCACAAATGGCAAGACTAAAATGTAAAAAACCACCATCATAGAGTGGTGCCCCACATGATGGACTAGAAAACAATGAGCCACGGTGGATCCATTGTAGGCCATAGAAAACAATGCATAGCCTCCATAGCCACCCACACACACACCATAATGGTCCTCACGTGGGCCACACCATAGAAAATGATGCACAGCCACCCATACACACCTTAGTGGGCCTATGTGAGCCACACCATAGAAAACAATGCATAGCCACCCATACACCCCTCAGTAGGCCCCACATGGGTCACACCATAGAAAACAATGCACAACCACCCATACACACACCATAGAAACAATGCATAGCCACCCATACACACCCCTCAGTAGGCCCCACATGGGTCACACCATAGAAAACAATGCACAACCACCCATACACACACCATAGAAACAATGCATAGCCACCCACACAAACACCATTTATAAAAAATTGCATAGCAACCCTTACCCTACAAATATTGTAAGGTAACAAGTAACCTAAAATGAAAAAATCACAAAATAACTAATAAATCTTCATTCTAAATGAAAATGAACTCATTAAGGAGCAAGAACATACCTCTTGCAAGCTCAAGAAGAGAGATTCAATCAATCAAAAATCTAAAAATTGCAATTTCATGGCTGTATGGATTCGGAAAGGGGGAAATCTGATTTTCTCCTTCATTTCAACTCCAATGCTCTTGAAAAAAACAACAAATGGACCTTCTAGCAAGCTCTAATGATCGGCCTAAATCTCCCCTTCAATCTCCTTATGGATCGAGAGAATCAAAGAAGTGGAGGAGAGCTTGCGTCGCATGCTAGGGTTCAAAAGAGGGGTTTTCGAAAACCCTTTTTCAAGACTCTTTTCTTTTAACATAAGTTTTTTAGTTTGTTTATGGTGTGAGTTCAACACCAACTTTAACAAAGAAACACCACCATTTTAAGTTAAAATCAATAAAGAAATATTCGGTATCAACTTTACATTATAAGGTTTTTAAAAATATGAGTTTTAAACCATTTAACATAAAGTTTTTTTAAAAAAAAAGGTAAATTGTAGCATATGCTACATAAACTACATGCTACATAGCTGTAGCGTGTGCTACGACCCCGGTAGTGTATGCTGCAGGGGATTTGTGCTATTTGAGTATGCTACGTAGCGGTGTGGCTATGCTATATGCTACGGATGCTATTTAAAACACTGAATGAGAGTAGCATGGATACCATAAACATTCCAGAGCAGTGCTCCATATTCACGGCTTAGCCAAAACAACAATAACAACCACAGATCTACTTCTAATCGACCATCACATTACTGGAATAAACATGTCCAGCTACAATTTATCTCCCTTCAAGCTCATGCAACTATTTGGATTTGTGAAGATTTAAACTAAAAATTACAACTGCTATAAGAAATGAAATGAACTGGCAGAAAAATAAGGTGGGGGATTACAGAATACGCACCATATGCAGTGGTGGAAAAAGGAATGCGGACAATGTGCTTTAATTTCTGGCTGAACATGTAATAACCCTACAACCTCAAATTCACACCGAGTTCATGTTTCATCAGGTGAACACAACGAAGGTGTCATTTAAATAGTTATATAATTTGATATTGCAGCAAATATAATAGCAACATTTGTCGCTGCAATCAATCAAAACTCAGAACAGATCACACAAAGGGGGGGAAAAAGTGACATTTGTAGCTGCAACAATCAAAACATTCACAGAAGAGACCATGAAAGAGGAAGGGAAAAAAAAAAACATTAATGACCATTGTGAAGTTTGCAAGCACAAAAGGAGCGCGAGATAAGAAATTAAAATAGGTATGAAAAAAATTTGATTACATAAAAGGGGGAAAATGCCCCTCATTGTTAGATCCTGACTGCATAAAAAACTGCCATCTTGACTGCATAGAGAACTCTCAAAAAATATCATCAAAGCACATCACATGGAAGGTCCTAGACAAGCCAAAGGAGCAACTATATGGCCGCCATTTGTCATCATTATCATCGTAACCTTGTGCCGGCCTTTTTTAATGGATAACAGAACTTCCGCTGAACTACAGAAAAGCTGATACAAAGGGAAAGGCTTCTGTATACAAATCCAGCACTTCTGGACACCCTCCTTTGCAAGCTCAAGAGCAGACTGATTGGCAACTTTAGATTCTAAGGAGAACCAAACGTTTATCCTATATACATGTCCTTAAACTCATCCAAATTTATCCCCAATTTCCAATGTTCTAAGACTTGCACCAAAACCAATTTAGCAACTTTGGAAATGCTCCCTCCATAACCCAAGGTGGCAATGGGCCAGGTAGCCCCCCTGGCCTGACTAGGTTTTGGGCCAAGCTCGGTCCTTGCATGCATGGCCCAATCAATTTTCAAGTCAAGCTTTGGCTCGAGTCATTTTAGCCCAGCCCAACCTGACTTTATATGTACATGTGTTATATCCTACAAATATACTATTTTAATCTTTAGTTAGACAACCATCTATGAATGCCAACCGTTGGTTTCATTCCTCCAAAATGTTTTTTTTTTGTGTGTGCATCTGGCCCACTTGATAAAACGGATAGATCAGAAAAAAAATTCAAGGGGGAAATACAGATTTTATCAATTTCCAGGCCAGGTCAGGCTCAGGCCCAAACATTTTTTTTGGCTTGGACTTGATCCCGCAATGCTAGGTCCGTGCCTGACTCAATTTATATGTACATGTATCATATCCTCCAAATATGCCATTATGATCTTTAGTTACACAACCATCTAATTTGAATGCCAATAGTTAGTTTCATTCCTCCTAAAATGTTTATTTTTTTATGCATGTGTGGCCCACTTGATAAATGGATAGATTGGGAAAATTCATGGGGGAAATAAGGATTTTATCATTTATCGGGCTTGGTCGGGTGAAATCCAGCTCGGGCTCGAGCTCGGGCCCAACCAAATCTTTTTGGCTTAGGCTTTGAGCTTGCTATGCAAGGCCCATGCCCAACTCAGGCTGTGCTTGGGCCTTGGGTCTTAAGTGGTGGTGGGATTGGCCCCTTGAAAAGAATTTGAGATCCTAAGTCCCTCCAAAAGAGCCTTTGATTTGGTCTGCAGGATATCACCAACCTCAACCATGGCCCAAGAATACAAATTTGGTATTCCTTTATTAGTTTTTAATAATGCCCCCATTCTCCTTGAACCCTCCATGGAAGATAGAATCCTTCAAAATTCTACTTCAACCCACCAAACTTATTTTAATCTCTTTTGATCGGTAGAAGAAGACTTTATTAAAAGGAAGGCCAAAAGGTCAACCCACAAACTGCATGGGAGATTCCTTAACCTGGTTCCTTCAAGCTAAAATACACAACCAAAGAATTGCAAATTGCCTTATCCTAGAAATTTAGAGTCAGCAATGAATCATGTTTGACTAGGTTATTCAAAAATGGTTACGTGACGGCCATTAAATAATTGACAACAATGGGAACCATTATGCATAATGAGGTTGTAACAGTCATAACGGCTACTACGGAAAAAATGGCCCATAACGGCCCTGTAATAGTCCATCATGGGGTCGATGCACTTAAAATAATGTTTTAAAAAAAAAAAAAGAAAAAAAGAAAAAAAGAGGGCGTGATGGTTGTTATGGCCACCGTTGCTATTACTGAATACCTTGTGTCTGACCATCACTGCTACCTAGTACTCTATCCTTGATAAGTGAACAAGCCTTCACATCCCCTCTCACCAACTCAATCCAAGCTCTCCCTGATAGAAGTTCCCTCCTTCCTAGGATGTCTTTGTCCCTCATAGCACATATCCAAACCATCTCAAAAGAGCAACTAGATATCCACTAATTTTACCAGAGAAAAAAAAAAGGGGGTGAAATATAAATTACTCCATGAAAACCACGATGACAAAGAAATAATAAAATCCCAATGCAAAAAGATAACAGGACTATGAAGCACAAGGGGTAAAACCAACCAGCACAAAATCCTCCACTTTCTATAAGGCTCCTAAATAGCTGCTACAAGGCCACTTGGATAGATAATAAGACTATAAAGCTACTAAATAACATTGAATAGATTAAATATCACCCTGACATAAATTTTATAATGTGCTTCAAAAGTTTTAAATTATTATAGATGATGCATGAAAATGCCATCTTAAAATGGGAAAAAAAAAAAAAAAAAAGTCAAATGTTTCAGCAACCATGACAACAGTTGGTGGATTAAATATTGAATAACAAAGGCAATGAGGTTGACCTGCAAGCGCACTTTTCTGACTTGGTAAGACAGATATTGCTGAAAAACACCTGCAAAACGGCCATATTAAAACATCAGTCAGAAAACTGTTCGTACTAAAACCACATTTAACATGAATATAAAAGGCATGTGAAACCAGAATATTGAAAAGAGACTTGATATTGTAAGCAGATAAAACAATCATTGCACATTCAAGCAAGAATGATTTTTACATCTGCTATTTTGACATAAGGACTCAACCATAAAAGGAAAAGACAAATGAAGCTAGACATCAGCAGGACTCCAGAAGACGCACACATGCAATTTGACATGCAACTGGCAACCACCCAAAAAAAAAAAAAGAGGAAGAATGCTGGAAGTGACACTCAAGTACAATACCTGTTATTAGCAAAAGAATGGCATTGCAACTGCAAAGCAATGACGGAACTAATCTGTGAATCGAGAAAAATATCCATGGAGCTGCTGCAGCCATAATAGCATAACCTGCCTAGAAAACAGAAAACCTATGAGCACATGATGTAGTCCTTATTTTTTTTTTAAATGAACAAAGAATCAAGAGAGATGTTCCAGTGCGGGTGTCTTCACCACTCACCAGTCATTTGCACAAGCATTGGACAAGTGGGCCCCACCTTTATTGATCCAGACTGGAGATGGTGCCACAGACTGCCACTAATTTAGACGCTCCTAACCATCCAATCAAGAGCCAGCAAATGGATGGTCATGGAATACATAATACAAAAAGTTCAAAGAAATCCATTAATTGGATCATTAAGATCATCTGATCATAATAATTTTCAGGCCATTGATTATACACTGTGGGGCCCACACATCAAGCACTTTGGATTGATAAAGGTGGTTGTTTGCTATTGATTCCACTGAATTGCTATCATCAGCATTATAGATAACATTTTATGCCAAATCAATTAACATCATCACAGTTGGGCATTTCATGAAACAAAATCACACTTATGTAGAGCAGAGCTTGCACTTGCCAATAGAATACAATACAAAACACTCCCAAGAATGCTCGTGGGCCGTCGATGACCAGATAAAGGTGCCTCCTGCAATACGTCAAGAAACCTAGAATAGCAAAATGATATATACTCAGTCAGTAAAACAATCCATACTCCCAGATTGATAGTTAAGAAACTGGTAAATGGATGAGAAGGATATGTGCTATGCTCAGCCAGAGCAAAGCTGGTTTATGCTCAGGACAAGAACTATACAGGTGGGGCCACTAGAAAAGAGAAGTACACAATGTTCAGAGAGAGAGAGAGAGAGAGAGAGAGAGAAGGGCATTCTGTCCCGTACAGGTGGTGGCCGTGTTTGGCTGATCCAGAATGTTCATCTGGTTGGCCCTGGAATGGAGGGTATTGTGCAGTGAAAATCTCCCCAATCTGATGATTCTGACGATCTGATTTGTAGGCTCCTTTCCCATAAAATGTCACAGTCATTGTGACAAATATCGCAGAGATTTTGAAAACCCGCAATATTACTGCAGAATTTTGATTAAATGATATTATCTGATGATATTGCAAGATTTTCAAAATCTCTGCAGTTGTTAATTTTTCGTGACTTTGTCATGAAATTATCGAGATTCTAAAGGAAATTTTATTTAGAAGTTGAAATTATTCAGTTTCCACCATTATATTCAATTTTTAAAAATTAATTAGCAACATATAATAAAGGATATTTTAATTATTTTATACATCTTTCAACAAATAATAATATCTTACTTTCAGTGCGATTTTCCCAATAATATCACAGGAAAATGTCAAAATCTAGTATCTCCCAAGAAATTTCTGGGCCAAGAATAGGTTTGTCACTATGGTGACGGTTATATTCTTTTTTAACCACCAAGGTGGAGTCACCGGGCTGGCCAAGATCACTTCATAGGCAAGATTTTGGGGAATCGCCCATCCTATGATGCGTCCACTGGCCAAACAATCCATATCACTCAAAGCCTGGCCCAATCCATACAGATGGAAAAATCAAAAATCATATGGAAACTTCATAGACAATAGACACCAATCCACAAGCGAGGAAATATATGATCCTTGACCCTATGATATGCAGAGCACACTCAGATTATCAGTTTCCACAGGTGGGCCATACGGTTGACTGGCTCTGTGGGGCCCCACGATGAACCATGCTCTGTAAATCCCCTCAACAGGAGATCCTAACCTTTCAGTGTGTGGCCTGCAAAGAGACGGTTAACAATGCAGCAACAGTCCAAACCCAAATGCAAATACAAAAGAAGAACAATATTGACAGATAGGATGTGCCAATGTAGAAGATATTGAGAGCATGGTCCATCAGCAACGGGACCCAACAGACCAATGGTCTAGAAAACCAGACCATGTGTCATGCTTGTACAAACTGAAAACCCTAGCAAGAATAGACACTCGTTGAGCCAACAAAATCAACTGTTGCAGAAATGAATAGGAACCCTAAATAATGATCAAACAACAAAACACAGAAGAAACATGGCAAACCAGTGTGCACCCCGTTGATCACGCACGCACATGAAGTAAAGGGAATCGCCTTGATTCTCTCTTCAGGTTGTTCACTGGGTTTAGGAAGTTTGAGTAAAAGGATTATCTTTATATTTAAATGTAAATGTTTTTTAAAATTTCAGTTGCCAAAAAATAGGAATAGTTAGAAGTGAAGAATAAAAGAGAGGTGTATTTCTGAGAAATGCGTCAATGGAAATATCAAAGAACTAAGGAGGCCCATCACCTTCGAAGTGACTTCTCACCCCTTTCTTCTTTCTTGTTTTCCTGTATTTTCCTAAGATAGTTACATAAACCAGTGATCTGAATTGAGCATCATATCAATTTAGTATCAAAGCTATAAGGCCCTATGATGCGGGGGCATTTTGGTGTGATTCCAAGGGTGCAACGTATCTCGACGCTAGGGTGGGGTTGCCCACGATGTGGGGTTGCCCACGAGGTGGGGTCTGTGAGATACAAAAAGAACACGAGGTGGGGCCCACTGTGGGACAATGCAATTTGGGGACCCGTACATGGGTTGCCCACGAAGAGGTCTCGCCTGGGTTTGCCTGGGTTTGCTTGGGAGGGCCTGGATATAGGAATAAACCGATCCTTCCCCATCAACTCTAGAGTTTTTGGTGCGCTGGTCGGTTGTCCGCTATCACCCAGACATTCAATCAACACTGCTACATAGTCTGCTCAATTGAAACTATGGTGACCAATGCCAAACTTGTGCAAGAAGTCAACAGCTTATGCAAACAGCTCAATGAGGTGTTACATCATGTCCATCTTATGCAAGAGGAGAGAACAAAACAAAAACAATCATGAGTCAAGAGTGTCATGTAGAGACCCAGCATACCACCCATCAGTCAAGATTGATTTTCATTAGTTTGATGGTAACGACCCCACCAATTGGATCTACACGGCTGAATAGTTTCAAGAATGTAATCACATTTTGGATGATCAAATGATAGGACTCGCTGCTATCTACTTCACTAGTGATGTCATTGCTTGGTACCAACAGATGAAAAAGACAATTGGTGAAATGACTTGGCGCCAATTCACCCATGCCTTTTGTGTTTGTTTGGACCTACAAAGTGTGAAGATCCAAGTGGTGAGTTATCAAAACTTCAACAAATAACCATGGTATGTGACTACTAATCACACTTTGAGCAATTGGCTAACCGCAACTCGCGATTACCCAAATCCTTCTTCATTGCTTGTTTCATCTTGGGCCTTCATGACGACATTTGTGTGGGAGTTAGAATCTCTTAACCAACAAGTCTAGTAGAAGCATTTCAAATGGCATCACTTCATAAAGAAGCAGTTGTAATTAGAGATAGGCATCGAGTCGAGTCGGACCAGATTGGGTCCAACTCGACTCGATCCGATTTTTCAAGAACCTGACCCGAACTCGATCCAATTTAGTACTGAGTCCAGCAGGGCTGACTCGATCCGATCCGAATCCTTACTGGCCTAACCCGAACTGAGTCCGACTCAGTCTAGGAAACCGAATCGAGTCAGATCAAGTTGAGTTTGTCCAGTCGATTCGGATTGGGCTGAATCAAGATCTGGAGAGAGAGGGAGGGAGAGAAAGGAGGGAAATGTGGGAAATCGGTAGAGAAAGAAGGAGAGAACGGATGAGAGAAAGGAGATGAAGGAAATTGGGAGAGAAAGGAGGAGAGACGGGTGGGTGCGGCACCGCTCGTTCGGGTAGAGAAAGAGAAGGGAGGGATTAGGGCCTTGTTCAGGTGAGGCGGGTAGTAAAAAAGTAAAAATAAAAAAGTAATTATTAATTATATAGTACCTGACTGAATCGGATAGGATCGGATCAGTCTGGATTGGCCACTGATCCGAACTCGACTCAACGTACGTTCGGATCTGAGTGGGCCTGCACAAACCGACCCAATCCTGGCCTTCGGTTCGGATCAGATCAAGTCGGATCGGGTCGGATTGTGTCCAGCTCCAGTTGTAATTACTCATCGGACTCCTCACCCAAACAATTTAAGATCTTCTAATCCCATGCCAAATGCAACATCAAAATATGGTGTACTCTCGCTCAAAAGGCCGACATCACAAGAGATGCAAAAACAATGGGGAAGGGACCTTTGCTACAACTGTGATGAAAAATTTAGCATGGGGCATTGTTCTAAGGCACATGATGTAGGACCGATGCATGAACTCAAATATTGTGTAAGGTCCATTGTTTTAAATATCAACGATATCGGCCAATATATCCCACAGTATCTCTTGTATCCCACCTGTGCGATACGAAACGCACAAGTAGTGGGATATATCCCACATATTCGATTTGGTGAGCATTTTTTTTATTTTCGATCAATTTTTTTCTGTAAATCACTTTAAATCAATGTCAAATTGTTACAAATCCATGATTTTTCCTGTTTTGCGTGAAAAATCATGGATTGGAAGCTTCGATTTCGAGATTTGGAGAAGGACCGAGTTGCAGAAATTCGAAAAATAAAAATAAAAATCAAAATTTTCCCAATTTCTCGCAAATTGGTTGCAATCTTTATGTCCAAACATAAAATCAAACATGTATACAATCTGATCTAGTGATGCGAAAATGATACAGGCACTTGAGTTGTTTTTCAAATTACCTGTATCTTTGATACAAGTAACGGTTGAAATTTTTTAAATCAAAATTTATGGAAAGAATCGCAGCTTGCATTGAAGAGGCCTACCTACAAAATTTATGGGAAGAATCGCAACTTGTAACTTGCATCTGTGTATTGAAGCCGGTTGGTGGCTCTTTTGCTATATAAACACCTTATCCCCCTCCAATGTCTCCATCTCCCTCGGTCTCTGTTTCCCTCTCTCAATCTCCTTCTCCCTCTCTATCAATTTCTGTTTCCCTCTCTCAGTCTCCTTCTCCCTATCCTAGTCTCCTTCTCCCTCTCCCGTCGAGCTCCAACAAGGTTAGAAAACCCTTTCCTTCTTCTTTTTTTGTTTTCCCTTTCTTTTTGCCTCAGGTTTTACAGAGGCGGTTTGGCTAGGATGTGTGAGTAACGGCTGGTGGTCTGTGGGGCCCACCATCTTGTATTTGTTTTATCCATGCCGTTCATCCATTCTTTTGGATCATTTTAGGGTTCGATGCCAAAAATGAGGCATATCTAAATCTCAGGTGGACCACACCACAAAAAATGATAATAATTGAAAGCCTACCATCTTGTATTTGTTTTATCCATGCCGTTCATCCATTTATTTGACATTCGACCTGTTGATTAGGTCATAAAGACCTGGATGAAGGGGAAAAAAAAAAACAAATATCAGTATGATCCAAAGCATTGGTGGCCCACAAGAAGTTTTTAATGGTGGGCGTTCAATCAACATTGTTTTTAGTGATGTGTTCCACTTGAGATTTGGATGTACCTCATTTTTGGGCTGATGACTTAAAATGATCTGAAATAATGGATAGATGTTGTGGATGAAACAAATACATCATAGTGGGGCCTACATAACATGTCAGCAAGCAAACCATAGTAGTCAGCTAAAATTGGCTACTACTGATGGTGCTATGTGGGCCATACCATGATTTATGTGTTACCTCGAAGTTTTTTCCCCACGTTACAATCATTTTGAAAACATGGGCTCACTTTTATAGCTCACCCATTGATTAGTTTAGCCTAAGAATCGACCAAACTATTCATCTACATGGGCTTGATAAAATGTAATAATTTTATCCAAGTTTTTTTTATGTGACGATTTGATTTTTCAACGATTCTATATTTCAAGCTCTAGTTAGGGTGAATATTCAACTTATTACCTGTAACAAAGTTACAGGCTATCCAAACACAAAAACAAAGTTACCTGTAAGAAAGTTATAACTTACATCTAAACAGGATTACCCGTAACTTTCTTTCGCCTCTAAGTAAGTTACATGCAACTTTCTTACCACTTAAAAAAGTTAAAAAGCGTCCAAACAGGCGCTTATATTTAAATTTAAATGTTTTTTTTTTTAATCTCAGTTGCTACAAGATAGTAGCAGTTAGAAGTGGAGAATAAAAGAGATGTATATTTCTGAGAAACGTATCAATAGAAATATCAGAGAAATGAAGCAGGCCCACCACCCTCGAAGTGGTTTCTCACCCTTTTCTTCTTCTTTTTTCTCTGCATTTTCCTGAGATATTTATATAAACCAGTGATACGAGTTCAGCATCGTACCACAAACGTATAATTACAATGTACATCCAAACAGGCCCTTATATTTAAATTTAAACGTTTTTTTTTTTAATATCAGTTGCTACAAGATAGTTCATAGTAGCAGTTAGAAGTGGAGAATAAAAGAGATTTATATTTCTGAGAAACGTATCAATGGAAATATCAAAGAAATGAAGCGGCCCACCACTCTCGAAGTGGTTTCTCACCCTTTTCTTCTTCTTGTTTTTCTGCATTTTCCTGAGATATTTGTATAAACCAGTGATACGAGTTCAGCATCGTATCACAAACGCATAATTACAATGTACCAAGAACCCTAATTGCAGAAAATCTGACAATTGATTCGCTCCTCATCCGATTTAAACCGGAAATCAACGGAATCGTCTGCTGCTGCTTCTAGCTAACTATTTTCGTCAGATCTGGAGACGAATGATGGGCCGTCAAAACAATAACCGACACATCCGATCCGTCGAATTTCGGAAATCGTCGGAGATTGAAATGAGAGAGAGAGAGAGAGAGAGAGAGATTTTACAGATTAGCTTCGTCGGAAGGAGCGGAGGAGTGAGAGTGCCGGTCGTGGTGAGCCATCTTCTTCTTCTTCCTCTTCCACGGTTTTGGAGGGTATTTTTTCCCTCTTTCAGGCGCGGCGTACAGAACCTTGATTTTGCGCGGCGAACTGTGAGAAGGAAACGACGAAGGTGGAACGTGCAGGGAGTTGCTGTAACCCAAAACTCCGTGGGCCCACCGAGATTTCGGTGTGAAATCCACTCCGTCCGTCAGTTTCCTCAGCTTATGTTAGGATGACAGGCCGAAAATTAGGCAGATCCAAAGACTCAAATACAGGAAATAGTGGGGATTGAACGCTCACCGTTGAAACCTCCGTGGCCCCTGGAAGCTTCGAATGAGGCTAAAATTTGTTATTTTCCGTTCATCCTGGTGGGAATCACCTTATTAACGGTTTGGATGGCATGTAAACATCGCAGTGAGTCTTAGGAAGGTTTCAATGCTGACGTTTCCATCCATCACTCTTTCTTTTATGGTGTGGCCCCCTTGACTTCCGGTTCTTCCTCATTTTGCCTCTTATCTTGACCGATGGACAAAGGGATTTTCACATGACATGGTGGTGGCCCCACATGAACTGGATTAGATGATACCCTGGATGTATGTGTCTTAAATCCACACTGTCCAGCCATTTTGAAAGTTCATTTCAGGGCATGATTCCAAAAAAAAGAAGCTGACTCAAATTTTTGGTGGACCACACCACATGAAATAGTCATAATTGAATCCCCACCATTAAAAACCTCATTGATTCCACAGGAATATTTATTTGTCATCCAGTGTGTTGATAAGGTCACAAACACCTGGATAAAGAGGCCACACAAGTATCATCTTGATTCAAAGTTTTCATGGCTCCCAAGAAGTTTTTAATGTCCACTCACCATGGTTTCCTTACCATGACCCATTTGGGATTTGGAACTGGTTCATCGTGCCCTAAAATAAACTTTCAATAAGGGTGTGTTTGATTTTCCAAACATTTGCTAAATATGATGCAAGTGAGTAATAATTACTTCAATAGGTAATTACGTTGTTATCTATGCGTGGTTTGACGCTTACTTTGTTGAGCTCTGAATACAGAGAGACTATGAAATATACATGGGGTCCACCATAATGTTTGTGTCTTATCCACACCGTCCATCCATTATGCCAGCTGAATTTAGAGCTTTACCAAAAAAATGAGGCTGATACAAAACTCATCTGGGCCACACTACAAGATTTAGGGAATCGAACATCTACTATTAAAAACGTATCAGTGGCATTGCTTCCTTTAGTGTAAGTCACCTGAGTGTTGGATTAGGCCCATTTTTTGGCTCATGCCTTAGAATGTTATGCTAAAACTGATGAGCGGCTCGGATATATCATATATATCATGATGGGGACCATAATTTTAAACTATTTTTTAAACTCAATTTTCAAGACAGAAATGGAAGTACATTTTCAAACCGATGAAGTAGTAATAATTACTAACTCCCAATGCATTTTCATGCGATTTGGAAAATCAAACACGCTAAGGATGGAGAGTGGTTGTAGTCACATAGTGGCCCCATGTTCAAAGGTCCCACCCAACTCACTAGATCCGGGTCTCACCTAATCCACTCTCCTTATTGAGGGACCCAATTGCCAATAACTTAACTTCTTAAAAGTTAGGTGGAACACATTATTCAGGCTCAAACCATTTATAATCTTAACTCCAATAAGAATATATTTAAGCCATACTATGAAATTAAAATTAGCCATTTTCTTCTTATTGCTTTTTCATGGTGATGACTAAACCAAGGGGAGACATTCTATAAACCACCTTTCATGTTCTATGAAAGCGACTTCTCTTCATATGGCCATTAACACAGAAAAATAATTAGAGGAAAATGCCTAATTTTATTTTTAAATTATGGCTTAACATTTTTCGATTGGAGTTAAGATTATAAGCAGTTTAAGCCAATGTAGAGTGAATGTGCCCCCATGACAAGTGATAGTTGTTGTATTCTAAAGATTGATTGTTCAAATAATCTTATTACACTTGGGATGCGGTATGAGGAAGACAAATTCAATTTCAAATCGGGTAATTCCAAATCACATGTCGATTTATAAAACTTGATAAATTTTCTAACTTTTTTATTTTAATTTTAAACAACTTAAATATTTTTCAAAAACCCATTATCCAATGCAATTATAGTACATTCCATCTAGCTTCAAGCTACATGAACTTTATGGAATTGGGCCATAAGTAACTGCATCCAACAGTAACTCCATTAAATTACTAGAGAAGAGACTATAGTTACAAAGAGCATAGCAAACTATAAAAAGCCAAATTTTTTTAAGATGGAAGAGAACATAAGCAATCGAAGTTTTGGAAAGTAAAGGTAGGTTGTCCACTCCTATTAATTGTGAAACCCGATATAGTTAGATAACATTATAAAAATCAGGTTGTGAAACCCATCGTAGTTAGATTACATTATAAAAAATCAGGTTGGTTGATCAATCCTAACCTCTTATTCAAATAAGGGTAATCTTGGGTTCATGATACATATAAGCTGATTAGTGCCCAAACAACTAAACATAAGCATTGAAGGTGTGATTACAATTATCCAATTATTAATCATCTAGCAGGTTAGTTAATTCCCAGTGGACGGCCAACGTAATCAATGGTTCAAATTCAATGAACAAATATTCAAAAATCAGAGATTACAATTATCTAACAAACATTATTTTAGGTTTATTAGCTATCTAACTAGGGTTGGTAGCTCAACAATCTAACTCATTTATATGATTTAATGGTTCGATAGGGTTTGGCCAAGAGGTGAATTTCACCTAACCTTGATTACATGAGTCTTTGTAACCAAAAGCTCCGTAGGGCTACTGTCATATTCATTTGACATATGCTCAATGTATCATATTTTTTAGCTTAGCTTATAATGCTAAGTAGGAAAAAAAGAAAAAAAAAAAATATGCATTTTTAAAACTCAAGTAAGCCATGACACGCGAAATAATGGAGATGGACATGCCAACCACCATTGAAACCTTACAGGTCCACGATGTTTATGTGCCTCCAAATCCATTATAAGCTGAAAATATTATCTTATAATCCGAGCCAAAAAATGAGGCATATCAAAAACTCAAGTGGGCCACAATACAGGGAACAATGAAGATGGACATAAGACACCATTGAAACCTTGCGGGATCATAATGGTGTTTATACACCTCCAAACCCATTATCCCACCCATTGTAAGTTTTAAATGCCATCTTATACTCTTAGCCAAAAAATAAGCACATCCAAAACTTAAATAGGCTAAAATATGGGGAACAATGGAGATGGAAATACCCACTATTGAAACCTTTAGAGGCCCACCATGATGTTTATAAGCCTCCAAACCTGGTAACCCTTCCATTTATAAGTTGAAAATGTTCGCTTATAATATGAGCCCTAAATTCAAAACTGATGAGCCACAACACAAGGAACAATGGAGATGGACATGCCCACCATTGAAGGAAACGGATTGGCTACTCCCCCTGCCATGAGCCCCGGGGCTGGTGGTCGGTGCACTGTGGGCCTTACCATGATGTATGTGCTTCATCCATTTTGTTCATCCATTTTTAAAGATCATTTTAGGGCTTCAACCCTAAAATTAGAGGGATATAAACCTCAAGTGGTCCACTCCACATGAAAATATTAGTGATTGGATATCCACCATTAAAATCCCCCCAAAGGCCCACTGTATTGTTTATTTGACACCCAATCTGTTGATTAGGTCATACAGGCCCAAATGAAGGGAAAAAACAAAAATCAGGTTGATCCAAAACTTTTATGGCCACTGAAATGTTTTTAATGGTCGACGCTCATTCAACAATGTTTCCTATAATGTGGTCCACTTGAGATTGGGATATATCTCATTTTTGGTCTCATATTGTAAAATTATCTTTAAAAATAGATGGACGGCATGGATGAAACATATACATCATCATGGGGCCCACAGAGCACCAACCACTAGCCATTGGATGGTGTCAGGGGGAGTAGCCAATCTGTTTCCACCATTGAAATCTCATGGGCCCACAATGATGTCGATATGCCTCCAAACGTGTTATCCCACCGTTATAACTGAAAAAAACAGCTTATAATGTTGAGCCCAAAAATGAGATGCATCCAAAACTCAATTGGGCCACAACATGAGGAACAATGGAAATGGACATACCCAACATTGAAACCTTGTGGGGCTATATAATTTTTATATGCTTCACAGCGCAATATAAGCTAAAAATATTAGCTTATAATCTGATCCAAAAAACAAGGCATATCTAAAACTCAAGTAGGTTACCACGTATGAAATAATAGGGATAGACTACCCCATCAAAATCTTGTGGAAGCTAAAAATATGAGCCCAAGAACGGGGCCCACACAAAACTCAAATAGGCCACGACACATGAAACAATGGAGATAGACATGCCCCGTTAAAACCTTGTGGGGTACACCATAATATTTATATGCTTCCCAACATGTTGGAAAGTATCTTGATCCAAAACTTTGATAGCGTTGAAGGGATGTGGATTAGGTATTACCCTTTCCAAGACCTAGCTAGAGACCTACGGTTGTGGCTGGGGATTTGTGGTGGCCCACTATGATGCATGTGTTTTATCCACACCGTACATCCATTCATCTATTTTGACAAATAATTGGGTCCTTACTCTTACTTGGGTGGTAGACTCTCAGGAGTTTCAACACCTGATCAAGGGTACGAGTACCCATAGGTGGTGAAATCCCACTAAGGCATGAGTGTGTAGGGGTGTGTATGCGTGTGTATTAAATAATAATAATAATAATTTATTTTGACAAATAATTATGGCCCAGTGTTGCGGTGATGTTTATTAGTCATCTAACCTGCGAATAAGGTCACGCAGACCTTGACAAAAGGAAAGCATAAATATCAGCTTGGTTCAAAACTTATGTGGCCTCAAGAGGTTTCAACAGTAAGCGTCCACTCTTCACTATTTCCTGTGGTGTGGTCCACTTGTGCCTTTGATTTGCCTTTTTTTTTATTATCATACCATCAAAATGATCTTTCAAAGTGGACGAACGGCATGGATTAAATATATATACATCAAAATGGCCCCACAAAACCCTTGCCAGGGCTGAAGAAGCTTTCAAAAGCGGGCACTCGATCCCCACATTTTACTGTGGTGTGGCCCACTTGAATTTTCAATATGCTAGATTGTTTTTTAGCTTATGAACTAACATGAACTGAGAATGAGGAAATTCACGCCAGTTTACTTGGAGTTACACACGCATGACACGTGTACAGGTGCGAGGGCCCGTGTATCATAAGCCGCACTAGGCCGTGGAATTTTATGAACCTAGGCTAAACCGATGGATGGAGTGGATTTCTCAGGGAACTTTTATTTTTACAAGCATCCACCACGTTGGATCCACCTCATCAACGAGCAACTTGAAATTGGATCTTATGGTGGACGTGGTTTGCCCACAGCCCTATGCTCCGTGGGGCAGATCAGGATTTATTTGTTATATCTAATCCGTCCATCTGTTTTTCCAATTCATTTTAGGACATAAACCAAAACATGAGCCAGATCCAAAGATAAAGTGGACCACACCAAAGGAAACAGTCAGGGTTGAACACCTACCATTAAATTTTTTTTAGGGGCTACGTAAGTTTTGGATCAAGCTGATATTTAGGTTTTCTCTTCATCTAGGTCGGATCCACCGAATGAACGGTTTTGATGGCATATAAACATTACAGCGGGCCCTAGCAAGGTTTCAACGGTGGGGCATCATCCACTTGATATTTGGATCTGTAGGCTCATACCCTAAAAATGATCTGGTCAAACGGATGGATGGAGTGGATATAACACATACATCACGTGAGCCCCACAGAGCTTAGGGCTGCAGGGGTCACACTGCCTACGTGTGAGAGGCACGTGCCAAGAAAACAAGAAGAGGCGAACCGTAACCGTCAATAGCGTGGTTGGGCTTATAGAGAGAGAGAGAGAGGCTGGTGATCTTCGCTTCTCGTAGCGTGCTTGAATAGTGAGCTCTCTCTCTCTCTCTCTCTATCTATCTATCTATCTGGTCATCATATCAACGGTTAGGATTCCATCATCTCAACGTAGTCTGATAGGTCACGGCCTGACTTCATGTGTGCATATGTTCTGTTCTACGTATCTGCCATCTTGCATGGGGCTGCGAACGGCTGAGATCAGGCCGGGCTGAGGTCTGTCCATATACGGCCCACAAGGCTCGAGCCTGGTCGTGGCCCGTGATGTTTTCTTTTCTTGTGGGAAATATAGTATCTTGGTCATACGTGTGGGGCCTATCATTTCTTGATTCAGACCGTTAATCTGATGGGCCAAACTGTGGATGGACCGTGTATTCCCTGCAGGCGATCTTAACCGTTGATCTTTCTTCCGTTGAATACATCTGGTAGGAGGAATTATAAGATCCTCGACCAAGGATATGCAAATACACATTATTCATGAGCCTTAGGATAGGAAACGTGGGGCCCACTTTCCACCTCAAGGCCCACTTGACTCCAAGGATCATAATACTCCTCTCTTTCTTGACTGTCTTGGATAGAAGATTTTGGGCCCATCATGATGTGTGGATGATATCCGCTCCATTGATATGGACTGTTGGATGCAGATTGCCAGCAAGCCGAACCTTCCTGCGGTCAGAAGCTATCTGGGCCCCACAGTAATGTTGGTGAGAAATCTACCCTGTCCATCCGTTTTAACAGCTCATGTTAGGAAATGTGCCGAAAAACGAAGCAGATCCAAAAGTCAAGTAGTCCACACGACAGGAATAAGTGGTGAGGGAAATCCCTACCGTTGAAAAATTCCTGGGTCCACCCGGATATTTATGTGTCATCCAAACCATTCATAAGATTATTTCCATTGGGATGGACTGAAAACATAAATATTAGCTTGATCTAAAACTTGTGTGGCTAACGAATGTTTCAACGGTGGGCGTTCAATCTCCATTGTTTCGTGACCCATTTGAGTTTCATTTTTAGGCTCATGTAACGGATGGCCGGGAACTTCCTGGGGTCGTGGGCTACCATTCCAACATCAAATCGATCAAAGAAATATTAACCATTTGATCAACAACCTTTAATATGGATGGACAGGATCGTTCAAATAAAAGTAGACCCAATCAACAATCCGATCCATCTACATCTTAGGACCTATCATGGATTGATTATGATTCTAAAGAATCGCTTTCATTGGTAAATTGTAACCATCCCATCCATGGCTTAGAAAAAAGATGGCCGTAGAAAATAACACCAAATCAAGGATTGATTAGATCATCTAATCAGTGCAATTTGATCGTTGGTCTCATTAGATTTATCATAAGACGAAGGACTAACTTTAGATAATCAATTAAAATAATCCGAACGGTCAAATTCTTCAAATCCAAACATGAGTGGTTGCAAGTGATGGATGGAGTGGATGTCCATACATTATGGTGGCTCCACAGCTTTTTGTTGTACGGGCTCCCTATTGTAGGAAATTCGCCCTACTGGGAGATCTTTTTGGGACCATCCACTCATTTGAGACAATCAAATCAACCGCCTGGATTACTAAACCATGGACTCAGGTCCTGAAGATCATACATTCCTTCTCTCTCAATCTCACCACAATCGTTTCATCTTTTCCCCCCATGTGCTGCAGGTAGGTGATATATTCAATGAACGGTCCATCAATCTCTGTCACTACCATCAACGGCCACGATGGCCCAGATCCGATCGCATTGCTGGAGATTTCTGCACCTGGCCTGCCCAACATGATATTCGCAAATGACGGTGGGGCTGTGGTGGTCCTTAGACCGTTAACGAAAAACGGAGAAAGAGCATGTTTGTAATAGATGGGACTTTTTTGTTGGTGAGCCTAAATTCAATATACATGTATGAGCAATGGACAGTTAAAATGAATTCACCAACGGTCTGAATTCAATATACATGTATGGCCCACTTGATGAGTGTACCTGCCCAACCTGATGGGTGGCCAACCCATACACCCCATGCAAGTGGGCCCCAGAAAAACCTCATCTGATGATTTGTTGGTTGTTTTACTAACTATACAACAGAGAAATTACAGGCACCTTCTTTAAAAGAAGAAAGGAGTTACAAGGAACTGAACAGTCTTACAACCTTGCAAGTGGGACCAACATTTTCATAATCCAAACAATTGATCTGAGCCCCAAAACTGTCCCAAATCAATGGTCTGGATCATCAAGGTGTTGGTTGGTCCCACTTGCCATGTAATCTCTCTGTAGCAACAAATCATCAGATGAAGTTAGTAGCTGGCTACACCTTGCAAAGACTTTCAAGTGGGCCATACATGTATTTTAGATTCAGACCGTCTGAAAATTGATTTTAACTGTCCATTGCTTGCATATGTGTGGTCCACCAGGTGAGCATCTACAATCTAGATTGGTGTCCCATGTGCCTTCTGACCCATGTCGATGCGGCCCACCCACGAAAACTCCCATCTATTAGAAATCGGTACTGCTTTTGGCAGCGACGCTGAGCAGTCTTCTCCATTTTTCGTCGCTCAATACGACAACGCTGTCATTTGCGATTATCATGCTGGACCATCAAAGGGAATTGAGAACAATCAATCACAGCCATTGCCAAGAACTGAACATGGGACCAAGATTCAAGTCCTGCCGTCTCTTTTGCTCATGGTCCCCGTACGGCTGCATGCTCAGGTGATCTCCACTGCCCCTTTACACATCTCACAGATGCTCCCAACCAGTAAGCTATGCATGACTTTGTTGTTTGATTTCATACATTTTACTACTTCTGTAATTATTTCAAAAATTATTTACTATTCCTTACAGGTTAGATTTATATTTATTAACAATCAAGTCGAGTTGGGTTGAGTCTTCGAGCCGACCCAACCCGAGAAAAACAAAACACACACACGTGCAAACTCGTGAAAACTTCAATTCAATGTGAATCAAGGTTTAAATTATGGTCTGAAACCAGTACATATCAAGCAATACACAACAGATTCGGCTCCATGACTCAGTGGTAGACAGACTCTGTTTCAACACTGGGAATCTGGGATCATGGGATCGAGTGCCCGTATGGTGTTTGCGTGTGTGGGGGTGGGGGTGGGGGTGTGTGTAAAAAAAATTAAAGAAGAAGAAGAAGAAGAAGCAATACACAACTGTCTCGGCCCAAAATCAGGTGATATGATCCGGTTTCAGTGGTGACTGGTGTTGGCCGAAATGGGGATATATGATCAGGTACACCGACTCTGAATCCTTGATGTGAATACAACTCTGACATTTGACTATTGATAATGTGATTACAGTAACGAAACATGAGTGGATTCATTCAGGAAGAGACAACCAAACACCAAATTGAAAAAATCTTTACCTCTAATAGCATCACCGCCCCCTAATGCTCTTGTATCATATTTGCATGCTCTAGTAAAGTCGGGGCAGTAGGTAACCTGCAGTTAAACCAAACAAATGACATTTTCTAGAGAGCATGAAAAGAATGAAGGGGGACTCCAAAATTTTGGCCTTTTTCTAGCCAAAAAAGAACGAATGAACGAAAGAAAGAAAAGTGATTGGATGTTGTTGTATTTGATGTCTTAAATCGAGTCGGATACAAGGTCTGTCGATGCCATCGACAGTCTGTTCGATGGCATTGAATAGTTCTTGATCTCATCGATATTTTATGGATTTTCTTCAGTTAGTTGCTCTCACTGGCACTTTTTCGATGCCATCAACAGGCCTTTAATGCCATCGACAAGATTCCGTACAGATTTTACGCAAAACTACAAATTTGCAGAATTTGTTTTTGATTTCGTTTGAGATTCTTTCCAAAGCTATATATATATAGGTGTAAACAGGATTGAGAGGTATTCTAAGTGTTTCTAAGTTGTCCTAAAGTTTCAAGGGGTGTAGCAAGGGTGAGATTCGAGGTTGTTAGAATCGGGTAAGCTTTATCTCTTTGTAATCTCTGCTTTCATAGTGATTATTTGTCGCTTTATGCTGTGTTTTTTTTTCCAATAGGGTTTTTTCATGTTAAATCGATGTGTTTTCTATGTTTGCTTGGTGTTATTGGGTTACTATCTTAAATTCTTCTCTGTATGCTTCCATGGTCCCCCCAGCAGATGCATTAACTACAGGATGTTGTGATGTAGAGCAGGTCGCAGACAATTTCATGGCCAAGATGGATCAGAAAAGGCCCAGTCGACGACAGAAGTGATTTGGGCCGTTGGACCTTAGATCTGGCGTATCTTGCAATCCGAAATGAGTTACCTGACGTAAAATATATGATTTTGGGGTAGAACGAGCTACTTTAGCCAACCAACCCAGCTATGCTGGGTTGCGCAGCTCGGAATTGCAAAAAACTCCTGATCGACGGTCGTTTCCCTATTTTAATTTCGTTTTTACTATAAATAGTAAGTTTTAGTTTGATTATAACTCTTCATCCGTCGAGCTTTAGGAGTTGTGCCCAACATGAAAAGAGCTTAGAATAATTAGGAGAACGGTTTGGTGAAGCCAAATAGGACACTTACTATTTTTGGCCGAAAACCTTGCGCACTAGTAGACATCACAACTGTCTATAAATAGTAAGTTTACTATTTATAGTAAGTCGCGAATTCTAGGAGTTTTAGTTGTAGTTTGATTCTGATTTCTTTCTCATTGCTTGGTACTCCTATTTAAAGGGTTGTGAACTCGTTTTTATTCATTCATTAGGGCTAAAGTAGCTTCTCCTACCCCAAAATCATATAGGGCTTTCTTTCCTCGTGGATTCGAGAAGTCTCTGTGAGGAGTCCAGAGAAGTTCCGTGGATTCGGAATAGTTATCCTCTTGAGGAAGACAGTGCTCGACCTCACGTCCTTCCCTGCGTCATGCTAGAACAATCTGTACAGATGGGTCCACCTTTAGAGAATCCAAACCATTGAGCCACACCATGGATGAAAACTGCTACAGAAGAAAAATCCCCCATCACATAATCCCATCTCAATCGATACATGGGTTCCAAATGGATGCTTCAAAGTGATCCACTCGGCAGTTGATATGCAACATGAAAAAAATTCCACATAATCAGATGGTTGGGTTTGTTCTTGGAGACCATTGTTCGGCCCAGCCAGCAAATTACAAAAACGAAACGCAAACCACAATGGCAAGTTTCCAATCAATCAAGGACTTGATACATGAAGCCCACCCCATAGCATTCAATTTTTCCCTTCTAAACACACCCACCACCGACCAACTCTGATATCGAAAAACAACGATTATTCCTTTCCAACCATAAAGCCCAAATACCCACTAGGAGAACACGCCTCCAAACTGCCTTCCCATTCTTCCCTACACCTGCCCCATGCCATATTGGGAAAAAGCCTTCAATAGATTCAAACATCACCCAATCCATGTTAAAGATTACAATGAATCTCTCTCACATTTCCCTCGTGAAGGGACAATGAATGAAGAGGTGATCCACCAGTTCCACAGTCTGCATACACACAACAAAAATGTTGGGGATGATCATTCTCCTTTTTTGAAGTTCATCAATCGTGACAACCCCATTTCTTCCCACCAACCAAGCGAACGCCGCAACCTTAAGACGAGCAACGTAATGCCAAGCCAAACAAGGACAGCCACTATGCACCCCCAATGAAGATCCAAGCAACAATCTGTAGAACGAACAAACCGAAACCCAACCCGAGCATTCTATCTTCCACACGACGCAATTGCTCTCCTCGAAAGACAATTGATAGCTATGAAGACTATCCAAAAGCCTAACAAACTCATCGACCTTCTCATCCAGAAGGGTGGGGTGCAGACCACAGCACCACTAGACATAAAAAAGCACCAAGCTACAATGATATTCACCATTCTAGCTAACCTCAGAAATTCCTCATTGAGTGTCATCTCCACTAGCTACGAATCTACCCCAAAAGCGGACTCTCTCACCATCTCCCAACAGGAACCCAATGCCCGCTTCATGTCATAATCAAGGATTAAAAATCAGTTCTGGTGTATCGTATTGTTCGCCACCAATATGGGGTTGTATCACCCATATCAGGCTGTTCTGTTATGGTCCATTACGGCCATATCGCTCATGGACAAAACCAGCAGGCATTGAGTGCTACTTACTGTTTCCATATAATACTTCAAACCTACTGAAACACATCCAGTTGATTAATCACTGCCTTTTAACTACCAAATGTTTCATAAATACCTCCAATAGCTTAGGCTGAAAGGTGCTGTCAAGCATTACATCGACACCGTACATTGCCCTCGAATATGAACTATGCATTTCTGGGTGTACCATCGCAGCTGATTCAAATACTGCTCGAATCATATTTCTAACTCGCTGGTGAATATCCAGCCATTTCACTGCAGGGTTAAAGCATGAAAGAATGTTGAAGTCAGAAAAAAGAAAAAAAAAAAAAAACTAAATTCATGAAAGCATAAATTTCCCAAGTTCTCCACTTTCGCATTCCAGAAGCATGTAGACCCCACTGACAACTCAACATTCCATCATTGTCCAGTGGGACCCCCCACCTTGCATTTCTAGGATACCGGCATACAAATGGAACTAACATGGTTTTCCGACTAGACAACAACCAAATGCTGGGTCATCAATGGTGGAGCCCACTTGTTTCTGAAACAACAAGAAACAAGAATATGGTGTTTCTTCACTCCAAATAGGCTAGGTGTTTGCATTGAGAGCTTAATCCGGAAATGAATTTGATTTCCATGGAAATCTAGTTCGCCATGTTGGTGTTAAAAAAAGAAAAAGAAAAAGGAAAAAAGAAAAATGAAAGCGTGGAATTCAACCTCCATTTCCAAGATTCTACTCAAAACACGTAGACATCAATTTCTCCCAACGTGTCCAAGGTGATGAGGGATAGCTCTCACCCTTTGACCATTGACCTTTTAACATTCCCATAGAAAACTTCACTCAAAGCCAAACAATGGAGTGTTTATTGTTGTTGGATTCCATAATATTCCATTCGCCAATGATTCCATACAGGTTCTCCATTTCCATGTTTTGGATTCTCTCTATACAAACAGGTAGACGAAATATTTTAGAGTGCATTTGGATGTGCCCCAAACCACATATGGATATTTTCACAGAACGGCCGGTGCAGCATATTGGAACCACATTAGGTAGGGCTATCAATGGGCTGGGCAAAATTAAAATTTTGAATAGGTCCAGCCCGAGCAGTTCAAAATCCGGATGAAGCTAACCCCAGGCCCGGCCTGTTGACAGCCTTAACATTATGTGGAATACCAGTTTCCAGCCTATTCAGCCCCAAATCAACATCCAAAACAATCCAGGTCCTACCCGAAATGTAACTGATGTTAATTAAGCTCAACAAGCATCCTACCTGCCCCACCTTCCTAGCTAGGGCACCCAAAGATATTCTTAGCCAATAGAGAAAAACTTTGATACTGTGCCAGTGTGTGATGGATGATATGCAGGCACTTAGAAATTGCATACATGGCATATAAGTAGTTAAATTAAACTGTCCAAATTATGGTACCCAGTGTAGATTTATCATGAACCAACATTAAGCTTATTAGAATATCTGGTTATCAGACTGATGGACATTTATTGCACCCTTTTTTTAAAGATACATAAACTGGACGGTTAAAATGGGGGAAAAAAAAATCCAAGTCTGATTTCCACGAACAAGTGTCGATGAATCAGAGGTTAGGATTGTTCAACCAATCTGATATTGGGGTTTGTGACCTGGCGACAGTGGGCTGCAGTAATCCAGTCGGTTTATTTGAGTTAATATATGCGATGTGTACAATTTCTGAGTGCCTGAGTATCAAGCATCATAGGCAGCCTGAGTATCATATAACTCGAGTATCTTCCCATGCACTTAGGATCCAAGGGAAAGAATGAAAGGCACCTTGATGTTCCTTTTCGAACTCCATCACGAAATCTGGCGTGTTCTTGTGATTCAACTTCCCAATATAATTCTGGAAACGAACACAGTTAATTAAAGGATGATAAATTGCAGAAATTCCTGGAGAATGAGATAAATGTGTAAAAATGACCTCCAACATGAAGTACTGTTAACTATGGAAGATCATGAGTGTTTATGAACCTTGATTGCGACTAAGTGAATCTGCAAGGCTGTCAACTGGATGGGCTGGCCAAATAGGCTTCTGGTCTAGTCTGCCATGGGCATGCATGGCCTCGCATTTAGTTAGTCCCATGAGTAGACCTGGGCGCCTGATTTTCAGGCCGAGAAAATAAATGAGCTAGACCTTGGCCTGAACGCAAGTTTTACTTCTTTATTGAGGATGAGTGTGAGAGTGGTTCACCATGCGCTTGCCATGGACAGGCTCGGACCCAAATTTCATGCCTGACAAATGACAGACTGACACTGGCCTGGTCTAACACAGCCCACTGCAAGCTTTGCTAACCAGTATGTGTTTACAAGGCATCTCATCTACATGAGATCCAAGCCATCCATCTGGTGGATCCCATCATTTGGATGCTTTGGCACCAAAGTCAGGCTGGTCTGCTCATCAGGTGGGCTACAATTTACAAAAGGAATGGGCAGATGAAAAAAGTTTAGGCAAGTTTTCCTAAACCGCCCACCTATTTCTAACTTTGTGGCCCACCCGACAAGTAGACCAGTTTGATTTCCAGGCAAGGGTCTCTACTCAGTTGGATACACATGATGGAAAGTGTGGATCTCACCCCGTCTACCATGCGGGCACGTGTCAGTGTGTACATGAAGTGCCTCATAGAAGTTTGTGGGTTTGCAAAGTAAACTCTACTTGCCACTATGATTTATGTTTTTTTTTTTTTTTTTAGTTGTTGAAATTTTGGTTTTAAAAAATTTAAAAATTCGGAAATTTTTATTTTACCATAAAAATGATGCTGAAATTTTCAAATGAAAAAGTATAGTTTTGCTTTTATCGCACATCGGAAATGAGAAATACTTTAAGTTTTGGAGAATGAGACGCTCGGGTTGCGTGTTCTTGTTGTAGCAATGCAGGCACGAGCATGGCTATAATGTTACTAGTTAGCGTACTTTGTACTTCGCACGTGCGCATTGTGTTTCCATCGCGAGACAGAGCTTGTGTGTGAGTGATCTGATGTGAGCCTAGGTTTTATAGGCTATAGAGAACGATCGGATTATTAATCCGAAACGGTTAGTCATTTTACAAAAAAACGACAATAGTCCGAAAATGGATGGATTATGATGATCCAATAGTCATATCTTTTAATTCGATGACCAGAAATGTCCCAAATTAAACTAGACTATTCCAATAAAATTAAAAAAAATCAATCAACTCCAACATATCTCTCCTCGTCCATCAAATCTTACATAAAACATCACCGTTAAAAATACTACAAACACATCAATTGTTTTAGTATGTTAAAAGATCAACTACGTTGAATTATTTCTAAGTGGACCCTTCGTGATTGTTGCACGCAGGATATAGATAGGCTTGTTTTATCCTGAAAGCAATTCACATGCAACCCATCAGCAATTGATAAGGGAGCGAATCATGCTTTAAAGACAACATAATTTTTACATGACTCAGCCATGATGAAACAAAAAATAATAATAATTTTTATTTTTTTTATTTTTTCAGTATTTCCCAACATTTTTTATCAGCTTCGTTCATTTTATCAGATAATTTTAAGGATCGAGTAAATAAAATAAAATAAAGCATATCTAATGCTCAAGTGGACCATACTACAGAAAATAACGTGCATTGAATATATACCATAAAAAATATATTGGGAGGCATTGAATTTTGGATCAAGTTCTGGGTCATATGAAGGTTTCAGCTATGGGGTCCTTACTCTTGCCCGGGTGGTAGACTCTCAAGAGTTTTAACTCCCGGTCAAGGGTTCGAGTGGCCATAGGTGGTGAAATTCCACCAGCGTGGGTGTGTGGGATGTGTGTGCGTGTATAAAAAAAGGTTTTAGCTATGGAAATTATTATTCTCATTATTTTTTATGTTGGTGCTTCTGTGCTTTTCAGTATACTTTAAGGGCCTGTTTGGATTCGTGTATAAGAGGGCGGTGTATCGTATTAGAAGTGAATATTTCTGAATATTCCAATTACATAGCATTTGGATTGAAGCGTTTAATGGACGGTATCCCATGCGCACGATTTCAATCTGTTACCAAAAATTCGAAATTGCGGTATTGTGTTGTCAGAGTTCACGCCTCTCGTCATTACAGCCGAATGACGGCACCGCACTGACACCAGCTCCATGGCTGATTGTCACGTTGATTTCGCAGTGCAGTGGTGCCAAATCAGGGAACGGATTGGCTACTCCCCCTGACACCAACTCCATGGCTGGTGGTCGGTGCTGTGTGGGCCCCACTGATGATGTATGTGTTTCATCCATTCCGTTCATCAATTTTTAGATATCAATTTATTGCTTGATCCCAAAAATGAGAGCGACATATATATATCAGGTGGATCACACCACATGAAAACAATAGTGATTGGATATCAACCATTAAAATCCTCCTATGGCCCACTATACTATTTATTTGACATCCAATTTACTGATTAGGTCATACAGACCTAGATGAAGAGAATAAAGAAATATCAGCTTGATCGAAAACATTATGGCCCCCAACATGTTTTTAATGGTCGACCCTCATTCAACACTGTTTCCTGTAATGTGGTCCACCAGAGATTTGGATATATCTCATTTTAGATTCAGACTGTAAAATGATGCATAAAAATATATTTCTGGAATGGATGAAATACATACATCATGGTGGGGTCCACATAGCAACGACCACCATCCATTGGCTGGTGTCGGGGGGGGGGGCAAATCATGATGGAATGGTGATAAAATTCAATCTGTACATGTAGTATTCGGAAACTTGTATGGTTGTACAGTACGCAAACATAATGCCTCCTATCCAAACGCTGATCTGTATAAGATACTCTATACTATTCTCCATAATACCTCTAATCCAAATACCGATTTGTCTCGCCGTAATTTGTATGTATTATGAAAACTGTTCATGTAATTTGGATGTATTATGAAAACCGTTCATTGTATACATGAACAGTACCCGAATACTGTATAATACAATACAATACACGGATCCAAACAGGCCCTAATTTTAGTTGTAGGGTTAGGGCTCAGCGGAGCTCTATCCCAACCCGGCCTGCAATTCTAAACCTAAGCTCAAATCTAAGCCGAGCCTGTGATGAGCTGAAATAGTCGAACTTGAGTTGGCCTGGAATATTTACAGAAAGGCTGACACGGGTCTACCAAGCTTGAGAATCTCTATATGGATAAATAGTATATTGGTGTGCTTGAGAGGGGGGAGAATGAAAGAAACCAGAAAAAAATTAGGTTTAGCATAGATTTGTTGGGCCGGGCCAAATTTATAGGCTACGGGGAGCTAAGAGCAACTGTGCGAGTCCATCCCGATTTACAATTGGGCTCCTGATCTAAACGCGAGCCCGAGCCCGACCTTCAGGCCTGATACACCACCCCAAACCCGGCCCAATATGGGCCAAGCCCGAAGGGCCGTCAGGACTATTCAGCCCATCAATAGCCCTAGTCGCAACCCTAAAATAAGCCGGAAAAATGGATGGACAGCGTGCATAAACCACATACATTCATGGTAGCCCAACATAGTTAAATCGGTAGGATAAAAGTATAAAACGTTTTGAGTCACTCAATGGGTAATCCAATTTCTTGTAACTCATTTATAAAGTCATATAACCCTAGATAAAGGGCTCAACTGGCAGACTGAGTGGAGTTACCTCGTTTCAACACTCGAGGTCTTGGTATCTATCCCTAGTGGGGGCGGCTAACATGGAGTGTGTGTACTGACATGGGTGTGTAATGACAAGCTAACCCCAAAAAAAACAAAGAAAAACAAAAAGATGAAGGGAAAACACAAATATCATCTTAGTCCAAGACTGCTCCAGCCACTGAGAAATTTCTAACCATGAATGCTTTAATCCCCACTCTATGGTCACTTGAGCTTTCGATCTACCTCATTTTTTGAGAACACACCCTAAAATATATGGAAAAATGGATTGATGGCATGGATAAAACACATGCATACATAGCTTTTCCAGTACCGATGACCTATCCCCGCCAATCCCTGGCTAGTAACTTACAGGGGCTCTGAGGGGCTACTGTGATGCATGGGTTTTATCCAAACCATCCATCCATTTTGCCATATCAATTTAGGGCTCCCAAAAATGAGCCAGATCCAAGGTTAAGGTGGACCCCACCACACAAAACAGCGGTGATAATGACCCACCATTGAAACTTTCCTAGGGCCCACCATGATAGTTAATTTCCATCCAACATCACAAGGTTACACAGACCTGGATGAAGGAAAAACACAAATATCAGCTTAGAACTTCTATGGCCCCAAATATATTTTCAATAGTAAGTATTTAGTCCCCAAAGTGTGGTACACTTGAAACTTGGATCTACCTCATTTATGGGCTTGTACGCTAAAATGATATGGCAGACTGGATAGACGGTTCAGATAAAATCCATACATCATGGTGGCCTAGGAAAAGGCATGGGAGGTACCCAATCCGCGTCGGGGCCACTACCAAATCAGAGCCATTTCGAGCTTTCCAGACGACTCGTGTGTTCGGATCCCACCATGGTTGAACCATGCCTTGGAAATAACCTCTATGTGATTAGGACCGTCCACTAGCTGGGCCCAACCCAAGCCAAGTGCTAGCCGAGCCCAGGATGGCTCGGGCCATGATGGACCTAAACAAATACATCGAGCTCAGCCCATGATTGTTATGCATGGTCTAATCCCAACTATCAGCTTTCATGCAAGATCTGGGCTGTCATTAGGTGTGCCTCCTCATGCAAGACACACCACCCAAATGCCCTTGAAACCCTAAATGGGCCCAACCCGGGATGGACTGATGGCCTTGTAGATGAATCCAAAGCCCGACCCACTTGATAAGCGGGCTTGAATTTTAGGTCAGCCAAACCCTGACCCTTGTATTCCAGACCAAGTCTAGCCTAACGGGCTAGCCGGGTTCATTAACTACCCTTATTGAGATCAACATGGCTATGGTTTGACCCGACCTACTTAAAATTCATCAAGCCCAAGCCTAAGCCTGACTCTACTATCTAATTGTTATTGGGTTTGTATACACCCCCACTCTAGAGTGGACCTTGATTGGATTCCTTGATCATGATTAATGGTTCGGATTTGATGGCTTTTTTTGGCTGGATTTAAGTAGGGGACTATGGTCGGTTTGATTTTAAGATGAATTAATTTTAAAAATAAGAGTTTAACCCCAATTAATTATATTTGATGATGGTTAAGGGGTGCGGGCCACGCATGGATTGATTAGATTAATTAATCATGAAATTTCATGATATTAAGTGCAACTAAATATACCCTAAGACAACGTTAACTTCAAGGTGACTATTTTGTTTGATTGTCCTACTCAACCGCAATGATCATCCGTCCAAGCGGGGGAATTTTGTGGGTCCCACTCTGGTGTATGGGTTTTATTTACACTGTTCATCCATTTTTCAGGTCATTTTAAGAATTATTCCAAAAATGAGAAAGATTCAAAGCTCAAGTGAATCACACGTAGGAAGCAGAGGTGATAATGGCACTTGTTCATAAGGTTATCTATGGAGGGAAAATACAAATATCAGTTTCATCCAAATCTTTTGTAGCTCTTAATAAGTTTTTAATAGTGGCCATTCAATTCCCACCGCTGATCCACCTAATCCTTGGATCTGCCTCATTCTTGAGCTCGTGCCCTAAAATGCTCTATAAAGATGGTGATCGAATGTCAACCATTCAAAACTTACTACGGTCCACAGTAATGCCCCATAACTTAACTTTTCCTTTCCATCCAACCCGTTAGTAAGGTTCAAATGACGTGGATGAAGTTAAAATACAAAGATAAGCAAGATATAAAACTTCCGTCATCCACAAAAGGCTTTTAATAGTCAGTCACCACTGTTTTCAGTTAATATACTACCTGAGATTTAAATATGCTTAAGTTCTAAGACCTCTCCTTAAAATAATATGTAAAAATGGATGGCTGGTGTGGATATACATCAAACTCATCGAGTTGGGCCCCATACGGTAAGGATAACACCCACTAATGTATTACCAGGATAACAGCTAATCTGCTCCCACCATCCATTTTTTTTGCTATCTTATTTTTTTCAAAATTGCAGCATATCCAAAGCTCTAGTGGACCACACCACAGGAAATGTGGGGATAATAATGTCGTACAAGGGAAAACACAAATATAAACTTGATCCAAAACTCCTGTAGTCCTCGATAAGTTTCAACGGTAGGCATTCAATCCCCACTATCTATGATGTGTGGTCCACTTGAACTTGGGATATACTTCAACTGTGGAATCATATCCTAAAATGAGCTGGAAAAACTGATGGACGGCCTAGATATTTAACATATATATCAACTTGTGCTCTGACGGTCAGGGCTGACCTTCTAAGATGTAATCCGGGACTCGCTTTTGTCTCCTCACGTTAAGAACCGTATCACCCTCTTATCCTAATTCCGTTACGAGCAGCTGCCTACTCGCGAGAGTTGCCGTCCCTATCTTCGAATCGCAGACGTTAATCTAGCGCATCAGAGAAAGATCCGAGCCGTTCATCAGGTGGGCCACCCTTTATATTTGTTGAATGGGAAAAGCCAGGCGAATCCGATCATCAGGTGGGCCGCACATCATAGTTTCCAAAGCCCAAAAGCAGGCAAATTGATCATCCATTGGTCAAAATTGTCCTAATTTTAGATTTTCAATATTTGGAAGGGTGGATTTGAGACACATCCACATTGACGGTACATTGACGGTTGGAAGATGCTTTTCAATATCGAACGTCCCTCCTAAGTTCGCTTTGCGTGACAAGATCCATCGTGCGTCGCTAGCCATGGAAGACGATTGGGTGGTGGCGCTGTGGGGCCCACCTTGATTTATGTGTTTTATATCGACACCGTCCATCCGTTTTTTCAGCTCATTTTTAGGGCATAGGATAAAAATGAAGGATGATCCGAAGCTCTAGGGAACCACACCAAATGAAACGGTGTGGATAATGACACCCATCATTGAAAATAAGATATTGTGGCAGAATCATTCTACAATGACAATCCTAACCTTTGATTTTTGGAGTTGTTCTGGGCGGTTGAAATTTTCTTTTCATCATTTTAAATTCATCTACAGATGGAGATGGACGCAGACATCCGTTCAGCGTAATGTTTGCCCGTTATTGCTTTACGGTACAAAACGCCGGACGGTTCTGATACTCAAACAACTCAATATCTTGTCCATAGCGTGTGGCGACACATGCTGAATCATGATTCGCGACAAACGGAAAACGAACTCCTCGAGGAGAGCAGGACGTGTACAGATAGGAGACGCGCGACTACCATTCTCTCTCCCGGCAAACATCGGTACTACCAACTAGAAGAGAGTCTCTCTCACATGGCTCCCTCCAGCTCCATCTTTCTATCCCGCGCGATCACCATTTTGCGGAACTCGTTCACCTCCATCTCCGTATCCCGCGCGACTACCATTCTCCGCAACACCCTCGAATGCCTCTTCAGCTTCGTCCTCCTCCGCGACCTCGTCCTCTGCCTCCTCTTCCTCTACTGCGGCCTCTCCCCGACCACCGTCCGCCTCGACGAACGCACCTCCGTTCGTCTCTGGGCCCCCATCCGTCCCCGCCGCCGCAAGCCGAGCCTCGTACTCATCCACGGCTTTGGCGGCAACGCCCGCTGGCAGTGGGAGCACCAGATCCGTCCTCTCTCCAAGGCCTTCAACGTCTACGTCCCAGATCTGATCTTCTTCGGCGATTCCTCTTCCGATGGCGACGAACGGTCTATTGAGTTACAGTCGCGATGTATGGCGGAAGCTCTAAAGAAGGTTGGATTGGAAAGGTATTCAGTTTGCGGGATTAGTTATGGCGGTTTTGTGGCGTACGGTATGGCGATGGTTCACGGGGAGGAGGCGATTGAGAAGGTGGTGATTTTAACGGCTGGGATCTGCGCGACGGAGGAAGAGAGGGAGGAGATGAAGAAGAGGAGGAAGGGTGAGAGGGATATTATTGAGATTCTGATGCCGGAGAGGGCCGAGGATTTAAGGGCTCTGATGAGGCGATCGATGCATAGGCCACCGTGGATCCCAGATTTCGTGCTGCAGGATGTTATCCGGGTACGGCCACTACCCATCTGTTTCTGGTTTTAAGAAAAAAGCTTTATACTCTGGCAGAGTGTGATGGATGATACGCAGCCACTTAAGCTGCACAAATGCATGTCTGGACTGATTCCGGCAGTGGCTCCTCCAGTACGGTTGGTGCTCTGGGCGCAATATGATTACGTGTTTTGATCCATGCCGTCCATCCATTTTTCCATCTTATTTTAGGCCACTAGCCCAAAAACGATGCAGATCCAAATCTTAGGTGGACCACAGCATAGGGAAGATTGGTGATTGAACGCACACCATTGGATGGGCCATATTTGTGTTTTCCTTTTGACCTAATCAACCGGTTAAAAGGCAAATAAATACTACTGTAAGCACTAAGAAATTTTTAGTATGGTTCACCTGAGATTTGGATCTTCTGCCCTGGAGTGATATGGAAAAATGGATGAACGGCGTGGATATAGAATACATACATCAAGGTGTGGGCCCCACAGTAAGGGCCGCAACGAATCCACTAGCATGATCCGGATGAACTCATCCAGTCTCGTCCAACTCGAGACATCGAACCCGATCGGGTCCCATCGGGTCCGAGGCAAAATCACATGGCGCCAGGTTGATTTAGTCGACATTTGAGTCATGGATTTCTAAAACTATGGTTTTTCAATTTGACGTAAGATGTCAGCTGTCCAAATTCAACGGCCATGATTGGTTTAGATCATTCCATACCAGGATTAGGTGCGGCCCCAGCCTCACCCAAGACAGTGCAGCCCGAACCGTGGGGTCCACCACACCGTCCATCCGTTTTGAAAGATAGTTTCAGAGCAAGAGCCAAAAAACGAAGCAGTTCTAATTTTCAGGTGGGCCATACCATAGAAAACAGTGGTGATTAATCATTAGTGGGCCACATGAGTTTTGGACCAAGCTGATATTTGTTTTTTTGCCTTCATCCATGTTTATGTGACCACATCAACAGGTTGTATGTCAAATGAACATTATTGAAACATTACGGTGGGCCCTATAAAGCTTTTAATAGTGATTACTGCTTCCTATAGTATGGTCCACCTGAGAATTGGATCTTCTTAATTTTTTAGAACATGCCCTGAAATGATAAAATAAAAAAAAATAATAATAATAAATAAAAAAAATGGATGTGTGGATATAGAATACATACATCAAGGTGGGCCCCACAGTAAGAGCTGCACTGCCATGGATCAGGCCGGGCCGCACCTAATCGGCTCGTGCTATGTATTATCGGTTGCTGAAGACGTACTTGGGGGCATGGTTAGGAAACAAAGACCATTGGGTTTAGTGTGGATTGTGGGATATTTTTATATTGAACGTGGACCATTGACAGTGTAGGAATATCCGTTGATCTGATTATCTGACGTGTCTGACCTGAGAAATCCCATTATGGATATTGGATTTTTTACCCGATTATCTAAATAGCTCTAAATGGGTTGGATAGGAATATTACCGGAATCCCAACACCAAGTTAACCCCAGCCACCTAGCTGGTGTCAAAGCTCTATGGGCCCGCCATGATGTGTCTGTTTTATCATCTAAATCTCAGGTAACAGGAAAACAGCGTTGAAAAAAAAAAACAAATTACTATCAGCTTGATCCAAAACTTCTGTTCTTCTAATTTCTAAAATGTTTTCAAGTTTACTTTGGTTTAGTCCACCTGAGATTTGGACCTGACGGTGTGGATAAAACAGCTAAATTATGGTGGGGCCCATAAGAGCTTTGAAACTGGGGAAAGAATAAGGACCAGATGCTTTATCTTTGTTAAAGTCAGTGATTTTTTGTTCAAATGCTTTTGGATTTGTAGCTTGATATTTGTTAATAATGTTATGATTATTATTATTTATTTTATTTTAGTTATTTCTATTTTTTTTTGGAATTCTTGTGGCAAAATTCTTCCAAGATTTGAATTTTACCAAATAGTTTATAGAAATACTTTTACAAAAGAGAATTTATATTATTATCCTTCTTTATTTTCTTTACAATAATAAAGTGGAGATATGCCGATCAAAATATCTAAATTCAAGTGGAGTTTATATTATTATCCTTCTTTATTTTCTTTATTTTCTTTACAATAATAAAGTGGAGTTTATAGATACGACGTTCAAAATATCTAAATTCAAGTGTAACCCATTTGATGATCATGGTGGGGTGCATACGTGGATGGGTTGGACTTTACACCCATACCATGTGGTCCCCACAAGTCTCGACTTTCCTTCCTTTTTAAAGAAAATTTAAATGAGTGCATTTTTATAATTTCGTGGCCAAAAAACACCTCCATGTAATTTTTATTCCTTGAAGCATTATTTGGTTAGATACAAATTCTTTGGGAAAATCTCTTCATTTTATTATGTATTTTATTTATTATTAAAAATTTAATTAGATGTTAGTGGGATATTCAATTTCTCACTATCTTATTCCAAGTTTGTTGGTTAATATCTGTATTGGACTTAGATCAGAACCCTTACATGCATCTGATGTCAATATTAGAGGTCTGTTTGAAAAGTGTCATTAAGAGTTATAGAATTGCATTTAGTCCCATGCAAATTCCGTTACGTATTTTAAAATGATGAGAATGATTGAATTAATTCATATATCATATCATCCATTCCAAACAAAAGATTCCATGGGATTTCTGGGGAAATTTGAAATCCACTAAATTTGTGGGTCTTACATTAAATCATGTGTTTTATCAAAGCCGTCCATCTATTTGCGCCCTTTACGCCTAACATTCGAGTTGCATATGCATAATGTATTAGTTGTGAAATCTTATCCATTGATTATAATTCCATGATCCACTACACAAAGGTTTCACTTACTAGGATGCTTTTCCCATAGGAAGGACTTGATCCTGAACATGGGATTGAACCATCAAAATACCACTGTATTTCTAAACATACAATCATCGTATGATAATTGTCTTAATTTCATCTAATGCATTTTCATACCATTTAATCCAACGGTCCAAGCATGCTAAGGATTTTAGAACATAAGACCCATTGTTGCCAAACTACTGGATTATTTCTCTTTTTAGCCATGTGCGTAGCCGCAAAAGTTTTGAATTAGGTTGATATTTATGTTTTCCCTTCAAACAAGTCTATGTGACCTTCTAAGCATGTTAGATGGCAAATAAACATCACCGCAGGCCATAGAAAGTTTCAACGGCAAGAGTTGGAGCCCTAGAAAGTTTCAAGGTTAAGAGTTCGATTCCCACTGCTTCATATGGTGTGGTCTACCTTAGCCTTAAATTTGCCTCCTTTCTGGACTCATGTCCTAAAGCAATCTGTCAAAATAGATAGACGGCGTGGATAAAATATATAGATTACGGTGGGCCTCATAGAGCCCTAACATGACCTGATGGTGGTAGTACCCAATTTGCGCCCTATGAAGAGAAACATGTCCAGATTCCACCCAACAAAATTCTTAGTCGGTGGATGTAATATGCCTGTTAGTGGATAAAATATATAGATTACGGTGGGCCTCATAAAGCCCTAACATGGCCTAATGGTGGTAGTAACCAATTTGCGCCCTATGAAGAGAAACATGTCCAGATTCCACCCAACAAAATTCCTAGTCGGTGGATGTAATATGCCTGTTAGTGGATTTGAACGTAGGGCTACATCACATAAAAGAACAACTTTACTGAAAAGGCACTTATCCATAGAGTTGTACATGAACTGAGTTCGCTTGGTTAACTCACATGACTCGACTCGGCTCGAAACTGGGTTTGGTTCGGTTCAGAGGATGTTTTCCAACCTCTGATGCGAAATCCTCCCGACCATTCCTCCTGTATGTCCCCGGAGTACTCAATTCCCAGGGCCTTTTGACTCCCGCCGGAGATGAGTGACGCACGGTCCCTGCCTTCCCGGACGCCATGTTTAATGATGAATGAACTTCCTGTTCAGTCTAACTGCTGACGGCTTGAGTCGAGTGGAGCTGATTTTTCAGAGCTTGAAATAATTTCGAGCCGAGTCTAAGCTCAACTCAACTCAGCTCAAAACTTGACTTGGTTCGAATTGATTGGACCTGGATTGAGTTCAGATGAAACTTAAACTTGAACTCAGCATGTAGTCTTGAACTTGAACTTGGCTCGAGCTGGCCTGAGTTGCTTGCCGAACCGAGCCGACAAGTTTTAGACAGGGTTGCCTGCTGGCCAAGCCGATCTGAGCTGGGCCAAGCTCGACTGGCCTGGACCCGTGTATAGCGCTACTTGTCAGGGGCATATTAGGTGAGACAGCGACTCACCTAAGATGGTGCGGCCCTTACTATGGGGCCTACCTTGATGTATGTAACCTGTATCCACGCCGTCCATCTATTTTTCCAGATAATTTCAGGGCATTATCTTTAAAAAAGCAGATCCAATAATCAAAGGCATTATCCAAAAAATAAAGCAGATCAATGATCAGGTCCATACCATAAAAAATCAATGTTGATTCAACGTTCTGCCATTAAGAGCTTCTTAAGGCACATCATAATGTTTTTTATAATATTTATTTGCCATCCAATCTATTGATTAGGTCACATAAGCCTAGATGAAGGGTAAAAAAATATTAGCTTGATCTAAAACTTTTTTAGCTCATTAATGATATAGCGACACTGTTTCCTATGGCACGGTCCACCTGATAGTTAGATCTACTTCATTTTTGGAATAATGCTCTAAAATGATATGAAAAAACAGATAGATGGTGTTAATATAAGATACATGCATCAAGGTGGGTCCCACAGTAAAAGCGGCACTTCGGGGTCTCAGTCAATCCGTTCACTGCTTTGTGGATTACGTACGCCCTGGCCTCACCTAAGACAGTGCAACCTTTATCATAGGACCCACCTTGATGTATGTATTATATATGCATGACAAATCATTTTAGGGCAATACCCCCAAAAATGGAGAATATCCGAATCTTAAGTGGACCATTCTATGGGAAAGAGTGGTGATTGAATACCCTACCACTACAAACTTACTAGGGCCACTGTAACGTTTTCATAATGTTTATTTGCCATCCAACCTGTTGATAATGTCACATAAACCTGGATGGAGGCTAAAATAACTATTGGCTCATTAATGGTCAATCACCACTGTTTCCAAAGGTGTGGTCCACTTGAGAATTGGATCTGCTTCATTTTCAGGTTCATGCTATAAAATTATATGTAAAAACTGATAGACCGTGTGAATATAGAATACATACATCAAAGTGGGCCCCACCCTAAGGGCTACACCGTCTTGCGCGCCGCGGGGATGCACCTATCCCTACCTATACACCCATCCATGGCATATTTGGTTGCATATGCCGAAGTAGCGGGACCCGCCGTAGAGGCAAGTAGCTCCAAATTCAGATAGGTCCAACGACACTGTTTGTTGAATTTGGACCGTTCACTTATTTTGTTTTGACCGTCCATTAGATGCCGGCCAACCTGCCAGCGGCTTTGGGCTTATGATCCATCTACAGCTGGTCCCACCATTTTGTGTCCTTAATATAGGAACATTTAGGCCACGTGTGCAAGTAATGTGCGCTCGTGTATGAATCATTGCTACCTGCAAGAGCATCAAAGATTTCTTTTTTAAAAAATAAAATAAAATAATTATATTTTATTTATTGTGTTTTCAGGTGATGTACAAAAAGTATAGGAAGGAGAGAATGGAAATGCTGAAGGAATTGCTATCCAGGAAAATAGAAGGAGATAGGCTTCCCGTTCTTAATCAGGTGATCACGTGGCCCACCCTCTTCTCCCAACTTCTCCCTCCCACGGTACCCGTGGAAAACATGTTTGGTGATCACGACCGTTGATCGGTGTGGGCCATCTCAAAAGAAGGGGATTGGGTTTTGGTTGCCATCCAATCAGTAGCACACAAAAGTAACCATTAGCTCAAAACAGAGCAACGGTCCGTATCAAGTTCGTCACTGAGCCAGCGTGGGAAGGACCTTGTATGGCTTAGATCCACACCGTCCATCAGGTTCGCCAGCCGTATTTGGCCTCAATGCAAAGTCAGGTGGAGCATACCACATAGAGCAGCTTGCCATCATTCCTAAAACCTCTAATTTCACGTGTGGTGGGGTACCTGAGCTTTCGTATAGCCTGATTTTTTTGGGGCGCCTCATCCTGATGAGGCCCCTCAGATGAACGAATTGGATGGCATGTAAACAACACGGTGAGCCCCACACACAACTAATGGTGGGCCTCCCCATACCGGCTGTTATGGTGTGGCCTGCCTGACTTTTGGAACGGCCTGATTCTTTGTTCCATGGTGAAGATGTGGTGGCCCATCAGATGGACGGGGTGGATCTCATGCGCATTCTCCACGTGGCAGGCACGACTACGTGTAGCTATACAAACTAATTACGTTGGCCTGGCCTTAATCTGGATAAAGCCCAGCCCTCTTCGGTCCAAAGATTGAATGGGCCCCAAGCTTGAATGTGTCCATAGATCTGATAGGTCAGCTCCGGTGGGAACGGGCTGACTGATTGAACTGTTGGGCTGGGTATTTGGATAGTGGGCCAGTCCTGCACGGGCCTATTCCTATGATGGTGGGCTGGGGTTGGGCTTAGGTGTTTCTACGGTCAGCTTCACTGTGTTGTTTATGAGAATAACGCATCCACTGTGGGGCCTGTTAAATCAACGGTGTGGATGGCCTAGAAATGGGCCCCACTTGTACAAACTCAAGAGTCGATGATATGTGCATGTCCTCGCTCGAGGATCGTGTGATTCCTTCCACAATTCAGTAGCTCGTTCTTCAGCGAGCCTTTTAAAAAAAAAAAAAAAAAAAAACACCCACACACACCGCCACACACTCATGCCGTAGTGGGATTTCAGAGCAGGGACCCTTCTTCAGCGAGCTCGACATGAGGCCGGTTCATCTGCAAATCCTTGTGGAATGAACTTATTCTACAAGTGCTGCATTTGGGGCCCACTAGGGAATGTGTGCTTGACATCCAACCTGCCCATTAGGGTTGCTCCGCTGTTAGATTTGGATGCCCCAAAAATCAAGCCGATCCAACCATCATGTGGGCAACAGGTGAATTTGGATGGTTGTCTATTGTTTCCTATGGTGGGCCTATCATGTTATGTAGATCCCATTGAAACCGGGCATTAGATCCCACCATGATGTTCGATTTCCCCCAAAATCATTAGGCGGGCCTTTACTTAGCTAACAATCGTCAACCATCCAAACCTTCAAATTCGAGTGGTGGCCCACATTACGATGATGGATGGGCCTGACCTTCTGGATGTCGCACGCAGGACTTGTAGATGAGCAGACCTCATTCGGGAATACAAAAATGAGAAGTGAGAACTAATGCTCCTTAAGACGCAGCCGTTCTTTCCAGCCAACCTACTATCTGTGGATGAAATCCATACCATGCAAACGGTAGGGTCCTCCACGCATATCAATGATCTCTAAAGTCAGGCGGATATTCTCATCAGATGGGCCACACTTGTACGTTGAGTCATCCTGTTGGCTGTCCGTTATTTCGAATGGCGTGGCCCCTTTGATGTCTGGAACTGTCGGAAGCTTGGTGGGGCCTACCGTGATGTCTGTGATAGATCCACCCGTCCATCCCTTTGGCCAACTCATGGTAGGACAGGAGCCTAAAAATGAGGTAGATACATAATTCAAGTGAGGCATAGGAAAGGAAACAATGGGAATTGAATGTCAGCTTCGAGGGGCCATAGAAGTTCTGGATGAGGCTAATATTTTTGTTTTTTGGGTTAGTTTAAATAAAAATCACAACATCACGGTGGACCCCACAGGAAGGTTTCAACGGTAGGCATTTCCCTCTACACCTTTTCCTGTGTTGTGTACCATTTCAGTTTTAGATTTCCCTCATTCTGGGCCTCTTGTATTAACATGAGCTGACAGAAGGGATAGACGGTGTGGATATATTGCAAATATCACGGTGGGCCTCATCTAGCTTGATCGTTTGCGGACAATCCACGAGATCTTTTTGTTCGGGATTACCGTTTGTATGGTACGCAAAACCCGTAGCGGCGAGAATAATCAGTCTGCATACCAAGTTAGAGTAATCTACGTACAGTGTACGGAAACTTTTCCATGCAAACAGTTTCATTTGGACTATGTGGCATCCAATTATATATCTCGGCCGTCCATTAGGTCTAATTCACTCTTCATATCTTGCTTTAAAAAATTCATAATGATCAGGTGATCCAAAACGTCTAGTTAGTGGCATGTACAATGGACGTAGCAGATTGTTCGTAGAAGATGGGCCAGACACGGCTTCTTAAAATCATCCTACTCTGTTATAAGAGCATGAGAAAAGCTTACATCCACATTTCCTTGGTATATAGGTAACTGTTCATCTAGTGGATAACTTCCAACCTATGATGTGTTGGCCAAATCCAACCCGTCCAATAGGTTGTCCCTACTATGTAATCATATCATATAAAAATCAATACCATTCACTTATTATGGGCCACGAAATATTAAATAATGTATTACCACTGATAAATAAAAAATTATAAGTATGGTCCTCTTGATCAATATATCGGACCGATATTTCATAAGGTGATCCTCATGGTGGGGCCAACCTATTCTACGGATTGGATGTCACAAGCACCAGACATGTTGGAAGTTATCTACTCGGTGGACAGCAGCTTATTGTCCAACTGGTTGGATGTGTGCATATCTCTACAAGCACTCTGCCTAGCGAGAGCTCTGCTAGGCCCACATGCGTGTGCAATGAGTACTTCTACACGCCTCCCCACTTGGCAAACGTGTGTGAGATCCAAGCCTTTCATCAGACTTGTCACTGGATGCAAACGTCCTTCATCGAAATTGGCCTCTCCACAATTCAATTTTGCTACGGTTTCGGAGCCAATGGATGACGATTTGGGGAAGTTATTCTAAGACTTCTAGCATTATGGCCTGCTTGATAAATGGGCTACCCTGGAATTGTACCAGGGTGAATCTACACTGTGGGACCCACATAATGGACGGCTTGGATGTTATACATGTATGCCAGATTCAACGGCCCTAACCTTGCAAAGGAAATGTTTTGTAGTTGTACTTGTTGTGTCTTGCGTTCTTCTCTCTTTCATGAATCAACGGTTCAAAACAGAAACTGACAAATGGGTCCCATGCTTTTGAAGGAAACTCTCATTATTTGGGGTGACAAGGACGATGTGTTCCCATTATCCATGGCCCATCGATTAAAAAGGTACGGATGCTTTTCCACAACGTACCAGTTTGCAATACACGTGCCAACCTGGCAACCGTGCGAGACATCTAACCGGTCCATTAAGTGGCCACCACCATGCATCATGGACGGTTGACCACGTGACGGGCCACACCATAGAAAGCAATGGACAACCATCCAAGACCTCCAAATCCACATGTTGGCTGCGTGGCGTGATTTACGGGCATTCACTTTCATGATCGGAAGATATTATTGGACGGCTTGGATGCCATATACAGACCCTTGTGGGCCTATCTGCAGCAATGTCTCCAAAAGCTTCTATATGACACCTGGAATGACTAATAATTAATCCTGGCGGTCCATTTAATAGTACCATTGGGAGCAAGCCAGGCTGCAAAAATTACGGCAATCAAGATAATCCTAACCATGAGATCAATAGCATATGATATGGACAGTCAAAACTGAGCAACGATATAAGATAGATTCGCATCTATTCGATAGATCTCAGTTTGGATTGCTTATGATTCCAAAGAAGCAATTTGATTTGATGATGACAATCATCCGATCCATCCATGGCTCGTAAAAGAGGATGGTTTTAAAAGATGGCCCACACTCAAAGTGTCAGGATCTTTTCATCATGGCCAGATGCCTGCGATCCTGACCACAGGAAGTCTGGAAGCTATTTGGGGCCCGCTGATTTGTCCGAGAGAAATCCACCCCGTCCATCAGTTTCTGCAGCTCATGTTAGGAAAGAATATCTGAAAGGAGCGAGATTCAAGACTTGAGTGGACCACACTACAGGAATCAGTGGTGATGGAAATGCCCACCATTGAAACCGTCCCAGGGCTCACCTTGATGTTTATATGCTATCCAAACCGTTCATAAGATCATTTTAACCAGGATGAATTGAAAATTCAAATGTTAACCTGATCCGAAGGTTTAGACGATGTGCACTCTATGCTCATTAGTCTGATCGACGGTTTGGATTTCTTACACACATCTCTGTGGGGCCATGTGGTGTTGCAGGCAACTTGCGTCCGCCCCCAGTGGTATAAATGGATGAGGGTCCACTTCGACGAGTGGCCATGCCATGTGTCTCTGTGGGACAACGGATTATGTGGTGTTGCCAACACCACCCTCACCATGATGTGTTGGGCACTGTGGGGCTCAAATAGATATATATATGTTTTATATCCACACCGTCCATCTGTTTTTCCAGCTTATTTTAATGCATGAACCCAAAAATGAAGCAGATATGAAGTGCAATTGGACCACACCATAGGAAACAGTGGGGATGATGACATCCACTGTGGAAACCTTCTGGGGCCCACCGGTAATGTTTATTTGTCATCCAACCTGTTGAGATCGTCACTCAGACCAGGATGAAAGGAAAACACATATCAGCCCGGGCCCTGTGGAAGATTTCAATGGTGAGCGTTCAATCACCATTGTTTCCCATGGTGTGGTCCACTTGATCTTCAGACCAGCTTCATTTTTGGATCCACAAAATAAATTGAGGTTAAAAAACGTATAGACGGCGTGGATATAAGATACATGCATCACATTAGGCCTTACAGTGCCTAACACATTGGAATTTCCATCCATTCTGAAAGGAAATCTCATCAAAGCTATCCCAACTTCAATGAAACAGGCATTTGGGAAAAAAATCAAGGCTCGAGATCATCAAGGACGTTGGTCATGCAGCTCAGTTGGAGAACCCTCGGATGGTCAATGATCTGATCAAACGGTTCATATTGAATTCACATTAACCATGCATGGAGATGAAGATCCAGTAAGAAGAATCCCTCCCATGCAAGATCCAATCTGATGTTCGATTGTATTGTATCTTCCATATACCAGCAATAAACATCTATCAACATAAAAGAGAAACGATCAATCTGACCGTTTGTCAGTCCCGCACACACTTCATGGGCCAGTTTGTGAAAATCACACCAATCGGATTATTCTAGTTTCAATCCGTACCATGCATTGTATTGCCCTAATATTAATCACTTTGATCATATGATCCTAGCCATCCAATCCATGGAAGACTGTTGGGCATGGGAGAAAGATGCCAGCTTTGAATGGATATGATCATGTCGTCTGCGTGGCTTTTGCATGGTGGGACATGAATATACAGCCCAGTTCGATCGATTAGACGGACGCGGACTCGGTCCTGGCAGGGGCTCTGTGGGGTCCACCTTGATTTATGTGTTTTATCTCCGCCATTCATCCATTTTCACAGTTCATATTGGGCCCAAAAAGGGATCAGATCCGACGCTTAAGTGGGCCACACAACACGAAGCAGTGTTGATAATGAGTAGCCGTTCAATCCCCACTGTCTCCTGTGATGTGGCCCATATGAGCCTTGGATCTGCCTTCTTTCTCTGCCTTCTTTTTGGACAAATGTCTTAAAATGGTCTGTCAAAATGGGTGGACCGTTGGATAAAACATATATGTCATGGTGGGTCCCATGGAGCCTCTTCAGGTTGGACTGCCCATTATCGTGAGGGAGTACGCATTGAACATGTCATGTTACGATGTACCAAAAATCATGCTACGACGATCGTTTGGCTGGCCTGGTCATTTGGTGATAGAGCTGTAAACGAATAGGGTTAGCTCGGTCAGCTTACCCTACTCGACTTGCAGAAGTTAGACTTTCCTCGTCTTGAAATTAGATTAGGACTGAGTTGACCTGGTTTTTGGAGTACGAGTAAATTTTAAGCTGAGTTTGAACTTGCTCGAGCTCAACTCAAACCTTAACTCGGCTCGGGACTCAATTATTTTTATCTTGATGGTGCCCGTCAAGTGTTTTAATGAAATAAGGCAACGGAGTATTGTTTTTAGTGCGTACATTCTCTGCACACTTGGTGGTGAGGAAGTAATGGATACAATACAAACTACTATTTTTTTTATAAAAAAAAAGAAAAAAAAAACTTTACATTATAAGATTAATTTCATGTTCTATTTTTTTAATATTGCTCACCAGTTATTTAATGAAATAACAGTAAAGTGTTATTGCTGTTTTATATTTTGTGAGAGATTGAATGCTTATCATATGTGTTTGAGAAAATGTCGCATACCCGAATTGCTTTAGTTTTGAATTATGCCCAGCTAACCAATCAGACTGGAGGACCAAGCCGAGTTTGAGTTGGGGTTAGATGCTATGTCTGTCTGGCTCCGTCACCGGTGAAGATTATTTTGGTCCCCCAAATTTTCAGCACCTTACCTAATGGATGGATGGGATCTATGACACTTGTTCCGCTCCAATATTCGTGCGATCTGATCTTTCCATGATGTGGAAAGAGTTCTTTCTATCTTCTAGGTAAATATCAAGAGAATTTTACTCATTGTGTGGGCCACAATGATTGAATTGACTGTTTGAAAATTTTCCTACCCGTTCATTTCTTTCGATACACTGTGGCCATTTGAGGTGTCAAATGACCTGACATTTATGCCTGAAGATCTAAACAATGTAGCTTACTTGACTGATTGCCTGGATCTTACACACGTGTGTGGATGTGTATGGATCCTCATGCTTGTGAATTAGCAAATCAAGCTAGGACTGTACACAAGCCATGTTAGCTCGAAAAGCTCTCTTGGCTCGGCTCAATCTAACTCAGCTTAACTCAGCTTGATCAATGATTCGAGATGAGCCTAGTTTCATATAACCCACCTCGTTTTGAAAATGAGCTGAATTCGAACATCGTGGATCTCAACTCAAACTTAGCTCGACTCGAAGCTTGGGCTCGGCCCGACTCATATATATGTATATATATATATATATATATATATATATATATATATATATATATATGTATTAAAAATTTTAAAAAGTTAAAACTTAAATTGTACCCTTTTGTCTGCCCATTTCTTACTATTTTTCTTCCTTACTCAACTCGCCGTGCCCGACCTCTATAATGTCTCCCTCCCTATCTCTCTCTCAACTTCAACAATAATGTACATCTATAACTTTATATAATATTAATTAATTAATTAATTAATTAATTGAAGGGTTGGGTCGAGTTGCTAGGTTGAGTCGAGTACAGGTAGGATGACAGGTTGAGCCGAGTCGAGAGCAGAGTTGACTCGACTCAAAGTAAGCTTGCCTCGACTTGATCTACTAACTCGCCTCAAGCCCGACTCGAGACAAAATCACATCAACTTGATCCACTAGCTCACCTCCAGCTCGACCCAAAAAATTTGGCAAACAATCTAAGCTCCCATGGTTAGCTCGCCTCGAGCTCGACCCAAAAATTTTGGCAAACAATCTAAGCTCCCACGGTTAGCTCGCTCAAGCTCGAGGAGAGGACGTATGAGTCCAGCCAAGCTTGGCCCACCTAAACTCAACTCAGCTCGATGTACAACCTTAGACCTGGCACAAGGAATCACTCGCATGGGCGGATGGGTGTTACACGATGACACGTGACACCTTGTTTAGTGTCACCGTTACCGTGTAGGGCCCACCTTAATGAATTTGTTTTACATCAACGCAGCTCATCCGTTTCTTCCGCTCATTTCAAGAACAATTATCCAAATCTCTTGAAAAAGTGGTGGATCGCCTTTAAAGGCCTTTTTTCGCCCACCGCAGTTTCAGATCAAGCTGATCTTTGTATTCTCCCTTTATCCGGATTTATCTGACATTCTCAGTGGGTCGGATGGAAAATAAAAATCACGGATCTGCTCAGTGTGGGCCATAGGAAGTTTTTAATGGTCGGAAATCAATCACCACTGTTCTCTGTGGTGTGGTCCACCTGATATTTGAATCTTCTTAATATTTGGGACCACGAGTTAAAATGGGATGAAAAAACGGTTGAACGGCTTGGATATACAACACATCAAGGTGGGCCCCATGGTAAGGGTGACACCCGCTAAGGTGTTACTCGGGTAACACCTAATCCGCTCCCATGGGTCACGTGCTTCACAAAGGCTGGACCGACTCTGACAGCCCATCCGTGACTTTTAACGGTTGAATACGGATCATTGGCTTTTGGCTTTTGTGATATTGGCTATACACATGGTGGCCCACCGTAACAACGGTCGCAATCACCAGATATCTTTACCTTATCATTCATGCAGCAATAGTAGCTTTGCTAAGCTCACACGCACGTACGAGGCAGCTCATGTGCTGACCACATGTGCTGTAAGCTGGCTTTGGGCTGCAATATCCAAGCCGTTACCGTCAGGTAATGCGCATTGAACATCCCATGTACCAAAGACGATGGTACCACACTCATCAAATGAGCCACACACGTGCATCAAATTCAATCCGCCCATTTTTCTGACACGAGTTTGGCCGGCCTGATCAGTTGGTGTACATTATTTTTGGTCCATACAATTTTTCTTTCACGTTACCTAATGAATGGCTTGGATTTGTTACACGTGTTCCGCTCAACGTGAGGGGCCTCGAATCATCAACTCATTTCAATACGGAAGCGGATTGTGTAGCGAGTAACTCGCTACGCGTAGCGTACTGTGTAAACTCTGTGAGGTCCACCATGATTTACATATTTTATCAGCTCCGTCCATCCATTTTATCAGATAATTTCAGGGCTTGATCCCAAAAATGAAGCATATGAAAGTTCAGATGGACTACACCATAGGAAACAGTTGAATTGAACATCTATTGTTGAAAATTTATCTAGGGCCACAGAAGTTTTGGATAAGCTTATATTTATATCTTCTCTTAATCCATGTCTATATGATCTTATGAACAGGTTGGATGGCAAATGAACATCACCGTGGGGCCTAGCAAGGTTTCAACGGCGGAAATCATTATCCCCACTGTTTCCTGTGGTATTAGAACTTTGGATATAATTCAATTTTGGGTTCAACCCATTAAATTAGATTAAAAACCGGATGAAGCGTATAGATAGACCACGAACATTTAAGATGGCCCCGACTAAGTTTACTCATAATGCAATTTGCCCCGGTGTTTTTCTAGTTTACCCTGCTCATATTTCAGTTTGCCCCGCTCGGGTGGTAGACTCTTAGGAGTTTCAACACCCGGTCAAGCGTTTGAGTATCCGTAGGTGGTGAAATTCCACTAGTGTGAGTGTGTGGGGGTGTGTGTTCATGTTTCCCTTGCTAAATTTCATATTTTCCTTGATCAATTTTCTAATTTGCCCCACTCAATGTTTTCTCAAAGCGATCATTTTTTATATATTGCAATGGAAAATTCTATCGTTTATAGTTGAAAAGAAGAGTCAAAAGAGGTTTTCCAATTCGATGGAATATTGGAAAATAACTAGGTTGGTTGGCTAAATCGGCTTCTCCTACCCCAAAATCATATGTGGTAAGTTAAGTAAATCATTCTAGTTTAGGAGATATGCTTGTTAAATAAATAGACAAAGAAATGAATTAAAAGATAGAAAAACATTTTTATATACTTATATATACATATTTACATAATTATGTATTAGAGACACGTGAAGGGTCCCGTAATTCAGATGTTTTACATAATAAAAATGGCCATTAATGACACGTGAAGGGTTACCTACATGTGCGAGGGGTGTGACATCTAAAAGTTTATTGACAATGAGAATAGCCTACATTGTTGGATAGGGCCTGTATCTCTGGACATTTTGTATTTCCATTTATGAAAAATAAACTTTATTTATTTTGATTTAACGTTTGTCATGAAGAAAAGGTCACCGAACTCGTTAGCATTTTTTTTTTTTCCTCACGAGCTTTATTAATTGTTCAACAAGGATATCTACATGAATTGGTGGGGCTTGAACACAACTTGCCAAAAACCTCTTTTAGAGGTTGTTCGACTCTAACTAAGTTACTCAAATAGGAAGTTTGAAAACTCAATTGAGCCATATGTAACCTAAATTGTCTAAAAGTTATGCAACTTGCTTATAACCCAGGGTTATATGGATTCCCTATAATCCAAAGGGATGCAGATTGCCCACAATATGAAAATAAGCAGGGCAAACATGAAAAAGAGCGGGACAACCACAAAAAAGAGCGAGGCAACCATGAAAATGAACGGAGCAAGCATGAAAATGAACAGGGCAAGCATGAAAATGAGTATGGTCCATTGGAACATTGGATACGTTTAGATTTATTGGCTCAAGCCATGAAATTATCTGTTAAGTTTGTCCCGCTGATTGTCTAGTTTGCCCCTCTGAATTTCATGTTTGCCCCGCCGATTTCCTAGTTTGCCCCGCTGATTTTATAATTTGCCCCGCTGATTTTTTAGTTTTCCCCGCTGATTTTCTAGTTTGCCCCGCTGATTTTCTAGTTTGCCCTGCTGATTTTCTAATTTCCCCCGCTCAATTTCATGTACGACTGAAAGTTGGGCGGGTTCAACCCGACCGACCTATGACCGACCCGACATTGGGTTGGGCTCAGGCAGGATATATTGGGTCCGATCTCAAGCTTGGGTTATATAAACATCAACCCGATAAAACTTAGGTTGGGCTTGGGTTGAGGTCTCAGGTTGCCCGACCCAACCCGAACCCGATCAATATATTAGTTACTTATAAATTATAATTGAGTGTGGATTGTTTGTGTAGAAGGTACACTAGTAACGTCGGGTCTCATTTGTCCTCATCATTTCCAAGGACTCATGCTAACAAGATATACCGGATTTCTCTCTCCCAAATAGATGGCGTGCTATGCTACATGACTTTTTAAAGGAGTAGTCCTATATTTTAGCTTGGTTTTTAAAAGAAAAAAATGAAGTTCTTTATGATGAATAATCACGTATATAATTAATAAAATCATAGATACAAAAAATAAGTCCTATATTGAAATATAATAAACTAATGTAATAACGAAAATATCAGCACGTATACACCCGACCAGCCCAATCAACCCGTCGAGCCCTCTTGGGATGGGCTTGGGTTGAGAATTCCTAACCTAAGATTGGGTTGGATTGGGTCAAGTTTTAGGTATAGGAACCTTAGGTTGGGTTAGGGTTGAGCACCAACCCACCCGACTTTCAACCCGAACTAACCTGACCGCGAAGTGATTGAAATTGACCACGAACTGAATGAAATAAATTTTCGACCATCGAACCGATGGAATCTTGGAAAATAATTAGGTTGGTTGGCTAAATTAGCTTCTCCTACCCCAAAATCATATGTGGTAAGTTAAGTAAATCATTTTAGTTTAGGAAATGTGCTTGTTAAATAAATAGACAAAGAAATGAATTAAAAGATAGAAAATTATTTTTATATACTTATATATACATATTTACATAATTATGTATTATAGACAAATGTAAGGGGGAAAATGTTCTCCCTGTAAAAAATAAAAATAAAAATAAAAATAAAAAAGAGAAAAAAGTGCATAGCACTACAGTTATGGCTACGGTTATAATCCGTCGTGATAGGCCAAGCTCTGACCCGGTCGACTGGGTCCCAGCCCGGTCGACCCCAACTCGCTGGCTGCATTTTATTTTATTTTTGTTCTCTGACCCGGTCGACCGGGTCCTAACCCAGTCGACCCCAACTCACTAGCTTCTTCTTTTCTTTTTTTTTTTAAAAAATATTTTTCTATTGTAATCCCCATTGATTTTTGTGGGTCCCATTATGAGGTATGTGTTATATCCAAACCGTCCATCTATTTGGCGAACTCGTATTAAGGCTTGAGGTGAAAAATAAGATAGATCTAGCTATCAAGTGGACACCACTATAAAAGGCGGTGGGGAATTGAACGTCTACCATTGAAACCCTTTTAGGGGTTATAGAAGTTTTGGATCATTATGAAATTTGTTTTTCCTCTTCATCTAGGTCTTTGTGACCCTATGAATGAACTTATACGGGGAGGATTTCTCACAAACATCACAGTGGGCCCCAACTTAGACGGAGGAGGATTTCTAATGATTGATGCTCATTCAACATTGTTTCCTGTAATGTGGTATATTTAAGATTTGGATATACCTCATTTTTGTCTCATACCATAAAATGATCCGGAAAAATATATAGACGGCATGGATGAAAAGCATACATCATGGTGGGGTCCACAGACCACCGACGATCCGCCATTGGCGGGTGGCAGGCGGAGTACCCAGCCCGTTTCTGTGAAAAGGAGGGGTATTTTGGTCCTGGAATTTATCGTCCGTACGAGGAGGTTTAGGTGCGTATGTTAAGTTTGTATTGCTTCAAGAATATCCAATGGATAAAAGGTGGGGTCCGCAGTCGTAAATTTCTCCAAGTTCGCGCGACGCGGATTGCGTACTGAGTTACTCAGTACGCTTAAGCGTACCGCGCAAACTCTGTGGGACCCACCATGGATATTTGTGTCTTATCCACACCGTACATCTGTTTTTACATATCATTCTAGGGATGATCCCAAAAATGAATTATATCCAAAGCTCAAGTGGACCATACCACAAGAAACAGTGGGGATTATGATGTCCACCGTTGAAACCTTCCTAGGCACTTAATCCGATGTCGCGCATGCGTGTATAAAAGCCCACACGATTGTACAAGGCAGCTCATGTACAGGCCACAAAATGTGCTGTAAGCTGGCCTTTTGGGTGCAGTATCCAAGCCGTCCATCATCTGAGTCTGAGGATGTATAAACTTCCTTCCTGAAACGAATCTGGTGCATTGAACAGGTGGGCCACTATATTTGAAACGGTTGAAGGGGCAAGAAAACTTTAGCCAAGCTTTTTCAGCCGTACGTTTATTTTGTAAATGGTGGCCCACCTATCGGTGCACCAACCTGATTCTCCGGGTAGATCATATAAATAGTGGTAAGCCTCTGATGAATGGACCGGATCTCCTACCCACGCGGCATGCTGGCACTCGTGTGGCGCGTACATGATCTGCCTGGTACACACGTGTGGGGTTAGCAAATATCCTCCGCCCAGAAAAAATGCAACTTGCTGTCCTTCAACATTCAGTACATTTGAGACCACGGTCGGTGCAAACCGTCGATCTGATATGCCCACGGTGGTTCGTGCTTCCTCGACCGTCTATTTGTAGGCCAATGATCAAAAGGGTTAGAAACTTCCACTATGGGAGAATTTTGGGGAATGCCTTATCCATTGCATGGCCCATTAAATGGACGGTGTGGATCACGTTATCTGGAAAACAGGCCTCTTCAGGAAGGCCCCAGACTCATTTTATTGCAAAGAGGAAATAAAAGAGGAGTTTGGTGAAGAAGTAGCTGTGCAGGTCATCAACAAATAGATGCCACCAAACGTGCGCTTCCGAAATTCAATTCCCACGTACGAGTTTGCCAGAATACATCCCGATGTATTGAAGTAAGATACATCTGTACCCTAGCCGTTGGATTTTGAATTTTTTTTAAGTGATCCAAGCCGTTTATTTGATAGAGCTCTCCTCCGGTGTGGGATAACACAAGAAAAATCTTGGAATTTATATTTTATTCCCATGATTAGGCAAACGTTATGGTCACCGTTCATGTTTAAATCAAATGACCCAAATTATCAATCGGTTGAGATAGTAAAAATTAGAGGTTTTATTTGATCAAATTACAGGATTCAAATAGAGGTTCGTCGGATAAACGGTTTGGATCGTTGGAAGATGACTCAGATTCAAAGGCTAGCGTCCCGACGTACCGTGATGTAATTTGTCGTGCGAGTGAAAGTCCACTTATAAATGTTTCAAGCAGAGAACGATAGGCCAGGTCGGGCCTGAAATCAGAATTTGAATAGGCCCGGCCGGATCTACCGACCCGAAACGTTCAAAATCCGGGCCGAGAGCTACGCCATGCCTGGCCCGTTGACAGCCCTGAGAAAGAAGGAAGCCTTGTCATCCGTTTCTCCAAGTGGGACGCGGATTCCCCGCGAACGTCTTTCCAAGAAAATTCCTGTGATGGGAAGCTATGTGGGCCCACCGTGATGTATGTGGAATTCCACTACGTCAATCACTTTTGCAAGATAATGCTAGGATATGGTCCCAAACATAATCAAAATCCAAATTTTAAGTAGACCGTGTTCATCCCCATTATCGTTATTCCTCTTAAAAGCTGATTAGAATTAATTTTGTGTGATTTATACAAATCCAGATGGTGTATCTGGAGATTTGAAAAGATTTCTTCGCAAACAAGACAATGCCACGTTGATGTCTAAGCGGTTCGTGAATAAGCAATCATGACGAAATGGTTACAGGACAGATGACAATGGGAGAAATGGAGGAAGTAGTGGCGAACAATTATGGCAACCTTTAGACCTTGAGAAGTATTCAAATGACTAAATTAAAGTTAATTATAAATATAAGAGGAATGTAAGAGAGATTTCATCTCATACTAACTCAATCAAACCAAACATTATCTTTCAATTATAAGTCAATTTACATTCTATAGTATAATAATTTACTCTTCATGTCGAGCAAATTACACTTCTTAGTCTAATCCTTTACTTTCAGTTCACTATTTACATTTCCTAGTGTAATTCATAGTATTAATCAAGTAGCTGCTAATTTTAGCTGTAATTTGAGTTTGCGCTCGCATGTTGGATTAATTTTTTCACTCAAAAAAGTATTTTGCAGCTATTATTTATGACCGACTGTAATAATCCATTTCTCATTTTACTTTATCTGTATTGAAAAGTCCTTTTCGTACAGAAAGCAAAGGTGCAACCCGTCATTTAAATATGAACCCCACCTATTGAATATCGCCTAATCTTATTTACACATTGAGTGAGTGGCTAAATAGGTGACCGATTTCATCAGATCTCGGTCATACACTATATGTCTGCATATCTTGGTGCTTGGGGTCATAGAGTTGTTTGGTTTGAATTAAACCACAATTTCAATTCTGATACGCCTGTAAATGTACAACCAAAAAATAGAACCATGATAACTGGCCGCACATCAAGAAAATGTGTGTAGGTAAATTCCTACCTTTGAAATCTCCTTGGGTCTACTGTAATGTTTTTATGACATTTGTACAATTCATAAGGTTATTACTACTACGATGAACTGAAAACACAAAAGCTAGCCTGATTCAAAACTTCTGTGGCCCCATGCATTTTTCAACATTGAACGTTCAATCCTCTTTTTTGCGTGGACAGCTTGGAGATACTATAAGATGATCCAGTGAGCCCCACATAAGATATGAGATGGAATTAATTGGTGGGTCTCTTGTGTCTAAAGGCCATTTAACAATTTTTTTTCTTTCTTCTTCATTTTTTTTTTACGAGTGGGGACCATTTGGGCATTAGGACCATTGCTACCTCTGTGAGACTTACTCCGGCGAGCTTCCAGTGTAATTCCCTCTATTCTGGCAAGCTTCTGAGTATTTCTTTTAAAAATTATTTTTGACCACACTCTCCAATAACAGCAAAAGGTAGGTTTAAATTTGGATAGTAGTAGCTTTTGTATATTATTCTTTTTTATTAGTGGGTATCAATAATGGAAGTTTGTGAAAGGATGAGAGTGTGGTGATTCCCTTTATAATTATGTTTTTATTTTTTGTTATGAGTATAAATGGTTGGAGTTTATGAAAAAAAAAATATTTATAATGAAAGAATGTTGCAATGGATGAATTTTGAAATGAAAAATTGCTAAAAGTAACAGATGTAATGAATGTTGCCCACCATTGAAACTTTTCTTTAATCCACCATGATGTTGATTTGTCATTCAACCCCTTCATTAAGTTATATAGACCTAAATAAAGGGAAAATATAAATATCTATAAGAAGTCTTCAATGGTAGACATTCAATTCCTATTATTTCTTGAGGTGTCGTCAATTTGAGCGTTTGAACTATTGAAATTTGTGGTTTTTGAAAATAAATCGAAATTCGATTTTTTTTGGGATTTTCTTTGCCAAAACACTTTTTAGAAATTTCAAATTGAAAAGTACAGCATGTGCTTTTGTCCCACATCAGAAATGAAAAGAAGAAAATCATACTTTATATGTGGAGGTGTGTGTGTTATTCTTACTTGGAGCTTTGGATATTGAGACGCTCGAGTTGCGTGTTCCAGTTCTTAGCATTAGAATGCGCCCTCGGGCACGGGTAAGGGCAGTGTGGCGCTAGTTGGTGTACTTTTTTTAAAAAAAAAAAAAAAAAAAAAAATGCTTGCGAGTGATCTAATATGAGCCTAGGTGTGATGGGTCAACTGTCGGATTATTAATCTGAAATGGTCGGCCGTTTCTGAAAAACGGCTAGTAGCCTTGAAAGCTACAACAGTTCGAAAACGGACAGGCCATAATTATCCAACGGTCAGATCTTCTGATCCGATGATCAGAAATGACTCAAATTAATGATCAACGGTTAGAAACGTTTTTCAGATATTCTGAACCATTGATGACTATCTAGCAACGATCCACTCCCTAGTGCCTATATAAACCGGACCATTTTGGTCCAAATTCCATCAACTCAAAAAACACATTTCTCATCATCCATCAGATCCTCTAGATAACATCTCCATCTTAGAATACTATAAACATATCCACTATGGATTTCTACTAGAAGATCTGCTATGTTGAATTGTTCCTAAGTGAACTCTTTGTGATTACTGCACGTAGGATTTACACATACTTGTCTAGCTTATAACCCATCAACAAATGATGAAAATGGGGTGAATCACACTTGAAGGACACTGTGTATTTTACATGATTTAATGAAACCAAATTAATCTTATTTTATTTTAATTTTTCAGTATTTCCAACACATTTTACCAACAAGAGTGGCCTTGAAATGATGTATACCAACGTAATAAATTGCATTTATAAAACACATACATCACGGTGGGGCATACAGGCCTTGAGGGGAATGTCGGTTCCTGCCTGGGTCCGGACGGGTAGTGACCACTCGTCGACCTTTGCAGGGCGCGGACTGGGTACTCCCCTGGCTATCCCGTGTTCTGGACAAACTACGGTTATTGGGGCCACCATGATGTATTTATTTCATTCACACGGTCCATGCATTTTTCCGCGTCATTTTAGAATACAAATCTAAAAATGAAATAGATCCGAGTCTCAGGTGGACTTAAACTCTTGTACGTAGAAGTTTTGGATGAAGCTGATATATTTGTTTTCCATTCCTTAGTAAAGTTTTAATGGCAGGCATCATTAGCACCGCTCCTTCATGTGATGTGGCCCACTTAAACCTCGGATCTGCCTCATTTTTGGACGCATGATCTAAAATAACATGAAAAAAAATACATGGACGGTGTGGATAAAATCCATACATTACGGTTGCTCTCCGAGCCCGACGCAGATTGCGTCCTACCCAAACCTGTCTACAGCTGGGAACGGGCAGCAGGTTTTAGTAGCCATCATGATGTATGAGTCTTATCAACACCGTCCATACATTTTTTCGTATCATTTTAGGGGGTAAGACAAAAAATTAGGCAGATGTGAAGCTAAATTGGGCCACACCACAGGAATCAGCGGTGATAATGATACTCACCATTGAAACTTTTCTAGGGCCCACCATGATGTTTATTTGACATCCAACCTATTCATAAAGTTACATATATCTTGATGAAGATAAAACACAAATATCAGCACCCTCTAAAACTTCTGTGGCCCTCAAGAAGTTTTCAACGGTGAGATTTTAATATCCATTGTGTAGTCCACTTGAACCTTGGATCTACGTAAATTTTCGGCTTACACCCTAAAATGATAGGAAACAATGGATGGACGGTGTAGATAAGATCCATACATTACGATGGCCACTCAGAGCTGCTGCCCGTTCCCAGCGGTGTAGACGGGCGGGATAGGACGCAATCCGCGCCCGCTTCTAAGGGACCCGAATAGTCCACGACATCTATTTTACACGGCACCTAAAGCTCCGGTGATCTGTGACCCGGGGACCGACCCGTTGCATATCTAAAATCCACTGTCCACCAGGTGAGAATCATTCTATATCTAAAATCCACTCCGTCCATCAGGTGAGAACCATTGTGTAGACCTTAATTACAAAATATCAGCTTGATTAAAAAAATCATATGGGCCACACCACCGGAAACAGTGCAAAATTTCTCGAAAAATCAGTAAATTCATGGCAGGGTCCATCTATTTTCATTAAGGTGAGTTACACCCGATTAATGGGTTTGATGATAGATTCACACGACGGTCGCTCTACATAAAAACCTATCGGTTGGCATTCCATACGCAGTCCTCCATGTGTCGTGGCCCATCTAACTTGAGAATCTAAGCTGATTGGTTAATGGTTATATATATATATATATATATATATATGGGAAAGGTACTATGCGTTCCACCTCACCAGTCCGTCCCATGAGGTTGAGCTGTGTGGGCCCCACCGTGATGCGTTTTGAACATCTACCCCATCAGTCAGATGCACCATTCTATGGTGGGCCTAGGTCTCAAAAATCAAGTCAATCCGTGACTTTTGTGGGCCACACAACATACGTAAGTGGAGAGGGGCTGTCCACCATTAAAACATTCATAACAATTTTTTGGGCCCACCGAGATGTGGTTTGTAAATCCAGCCCATCCATTATGTGTGTCCCACTTGGATGAGGGTTCAGACCAAGTTTCAGCCACATGAAAAATTCAAGGGGGCCCCACAAAGTGCTTTTATATGTTTTAACGGTGTATTCACATGATTTTAGATGGTATGGCCCACCTGAGTTCCGTATACGGATGATTTTTGAGATATCTCATAATTTAAAGGGGACCCATCAAATGCACGGTGTTGATGGTCGACACGCATCACGGTGGGGGCCCTCACAGCTTGACCTCACGGGAGCTTATCGTGTGTGTGTATATATATATATGTGGGAAAAATGGTGGGGCCCACAGCTGTAAAACAAGCGTTGTAGATGATTCCAGGCATTTAAGAGGATTGCCATCTCATAGCTCGCGTATAAATCTTCCCCCCCTCTCTCTCTCCACTTCTCATAATTCCACAAAACACCTTCCCCCCTTCTCTCTCTCTCTCTCTCTCTCTCTCTACTTCTCATAATTTCAAAAAACACCCTCCCTCTCTCAATTTCTCATAATTTCCAAAAAAAAAAAATCCCTCCCAGATGTTCGGTTTTAGTCTCGTCTCCCTCTACTCCTACTATCTGCGGCGCATCTTCCGCTCCTCCGGCCTCTACCCTCAAACCATCCAAATAGACCCCCAAACCACCATCCACTGCTGGCTCCCCACCAAAAGCGGTTTTCCGTCTAAACCGCCGTTAGTGCTCATCCACGGCTTCGGCCCCTCCGCCATCTGGCAATGGCGCTCCCAGGTCCAATCCCTCTCCCGCCACTTCTCCCTCTACGTCCCCGACCTCGTCTTCTTCGGCGGCTCGTCCACGTCATCACCGGAGAGATCGGAGGTCTTCCAGGCGGCTTCGGTCGCCAAGATGCTGGAGAAGCTCGGGGTCGAGCAGTTTTCCGTCGTGGGGACGAGCTACGGTGGTTTTGTGGCGTACAATTTGGGGAGGATCTGCGGTGAGAAGGTGGAGAAGGTGGTGATCGCCAGCTCCGGCGTTAGCAGGAGACGGCGTGATAACGTCGAGCTTTTGGAGAAAGCTGGGGCAGAAAAGATTTCGGATCTGATGCTGCCGTCAACGGCGAAAGACTTACGGACGTTATTACGTCTGTCTGTTAATAGGCGGCTGCACATACCGGACTGTCTGCTTAACGACGTTATCCACGTAAGTGACGTTTGCTCGAAATTCGCAAGGCCCACGCGCGTGTACAAATAGGCTAATGCAAACGCACGAGCCCCGCATGTGCCAGCGTGGCAGACATGTGCGGTATCCGAGCCATCCATCAAAAGGGTGCCACTATATAGATTCTCTCGCTAGGAATCAGATCGGTCCACTGATTGAGCGCTTCGGGTCTGGCCAAGATAACACAGTTCTGTCGAACCGTAATACGGCCATTGCAGTGACTCCACCGACTGGTTTTGGTGGATCTGTGGGTGGAATCTCTGACAATGGGATCCAATATACGCCTTATATCCACGCCGTCCATCCGTTTTGAAAACTTATTTTAGAGCATGATCCAAAACATGAAGCTTTTAATGGAGGGGATTCAATCATGACTGTTTCCTGTGGCATGGTCCACCTAAGATTTGGATCTGTTTCATTTTTTAAATTCGTGCTCGAAAATGAGCTATCAAAATGGATGGACGGTGTGGATGTAAGGCATATACATTATATTGGGCCCCACAGTTAGAGATCCACCCGAACGCCACCAGCCCGGTGGCTGGTGGTCGGTGCTCATGGACCCCACCATGATGTGTGTATTTTATCCATTCCGTTCATCCATTTTTATAGATCATTTTATGGATTGATCCCAAAAAATGAGAGGAATATAAATCTCAGGTGGACCACACCACAGGAAAACAATAGTGATTTGGTATCCACCATTAAAATCCTCCTAAGAACCACTGTACTGTTTATTTGACATCTAATCTGTTGATTAGGTCATACAGGCCCAGATGAAGTTCAAAAAAAAAAAAAACAAAAACAAAAATCAGCTTCATCAAAAGCTTTTATGTCCCCCAAAAGGTTTCTAATGGTCGACCCTTGTTCACCACTGTTTCCTTTGATTGGGATATACCTAATTTTTGGTCTCATATGATATGAAAAACTAGATGGACGGCATGGATGAAACACATACATCATGGTGGGGCCCACGGAGCACCGACCACCACCATTGGCTGGTGGCGGGGGAGTAGCCAATCCGTTCCCGTTCCCCCTGTTGCGATCCTAAGTTAACCGATCATGTCTAGCGTGCCAATAAAAAAAGTGCCACGTCAGCATAACGGAGCTCAATGTTATCCGATCATGACCCACTCCGCTCCGCCCAACCTCACTAGAATTAAATAAACAAATGTACGGTTGTAAAGAGGTGGGCCGAGATTTTCTAACCTGTCTATTGTAATTCAAGGCACACCTACTGAGTGGACTACCTTTGTCTTTCGGTAGCAGCATGTAGGCCGTTAGATCCACTTAATGGATGTGGATGGCTTGAATATTTCACCGGTATGTAGCGCTGGCATTAGTGGGGGGGGAGGGGGGCGCTCTAATAATTTCATTGAGTACTTGTAGACAGAAGCTTTGTGGGGCCTACTTTGTATCCAAAGCACAACTGGGCCAAACGGTGTGGATTGAACTCCCACCGCTGAAACCTTCGTGGGGCCCACCTTAATGTCTCTGTTCCACAGAACTGTTCATAACATCAAATCCGAATGAGGGTTTCAAATGGTGGGAGTTGAATCCTCACTGTTTACTGTGGTGTGGCCCAGTGGAGTTCTGGATCTGACTCGGTTTTTGTTTCCTGTACTAAAATAATTCGGTGAAACTGATGGACGGATTGGATTTCACACGGATATCATGTTGGGCCCACAAAGCTTCTTCCTACAGCGACTCCCGGTAGGCAGGAAATTAGCGAGCTGGCGTGTTCAATGGCCAACTTGTACGTGTGCGCTTAGGAAAGCTCGCGTTGCAGGTCTGTTTGGTAGTAGTAGTTCGTGGACTAAAGTAAATTCCTAATCCGTTGGTCGGGCCATGTGTCTGGATGATCGGAACCGTTAAAAAGGTACGTCTGCTATGAATTACTTCTAATTGAAGTATGAGTTTCTCAAATGAGCAGATAAAACTGGACCACTATCAACAGTGTACTTCCAGTCTGTTTTTTTGAATGCCTAAGATCAGGACCGTCCATGGCCTATGCATGGTGGGGTCTACCTTCTATAGTGGATCTTACACTGGTAAACATGGCCCACCTAACGGACTATGATTTCACTCCAGTAGTCCGAAGACTAAAGTGTTTTTTTATTAATTTTTTATTTTATTCCCTGCCCACTACGGAACTTTGTAGATTAAGCTTAACCTACCACAAGATGTTGGGGCCGAGCATGATGTGTGCGTGACAACCCCGCTTATTCTTCTTGGCGCCCAAACAATCAGGAAAATCCAAAACTCAGGTGGGCCACGCCCGAGGGGAACAGTGGGGATGGGGACGGCCCTCATTAAAAGTCTTCTAGATTGTCTGGGTTCCCACCATTGTTTGTATATGCCATCAAACTCATTCAGATCCGACCCGTCAGGATGAATGGACACCTCCAAAATCAATGATTCAGAAGTTACATGATTTGATCTATGGTATGTCTGACCTGAGTTTTGGATGGGACTGTTTTTGGGACGCGGCTTGTCCGGTGACCCTTTTTTCTGGATTGAAAGCTCTACGATCGGTCCCAATCATGATGTTTATGCTTTATCCACGCCGTCCATCCATTTTCCCAGCTTGAATTAGAGGATGAGCCCAAAAATGAGGAAGACACAAAGGTTGAGTTTACCACACCACAGGAAACCGTTGAATGCTTACAGTTGAGAACTTGTTGGGGCCTACATCAATGTTTATTTAGCGTTTATTTGCCATCCAACCTGTTCATAAACTCACGTTACGCTGTATAAAGGGAAAACAGAGATATTAACTTGATCCAAAACTTCTTTGTCCCCGACGTGTTTTCAACGGTGATCGTTCAATCCCCACTGTTTCCCGTGGTGTGGTCCACTCAACCTTTGGATCTACCTCATTTTTGGGCTCATCCTCTAATTTTAGCTGGGAAAATAGATGGACTGCGTGGATAAAACACATAAATCATGTTGGGGCCACAGAGCTTAGACTCGTTTTTTTGGCTCATGCCCTAAAATGAGGTGGGAAAATGGATAGACGGCGTGGATAAAACACGTGCATCATGGTGGGCCCACAGCTTTTGACACCAGCTAGCTGGCTGGTGTTGGGGTCATCAGCCAAACGGTGTATATGCTTTATCCACACCGTCCATCCAATCATGATGTATATGCTTGATCCACACCGTCCATCCATTAGACATGTACAGAAGGGTGGATCCGTGTCGTCTGACATCCCCTTCCAATGTCTTCCAGTCGTCTATTTGGTGTGGCCCACCTGAGTTATAGATCAGGATAGATTTTGGGATTTAGTCTTACTTTTGGGGGGAGCATCTAATGGACGGTTTGGATGGCACTCACGCAGCACATTGGGACCCACACGCATGTGGAACTCGTGGTGATTTTGAACACGCACGAACTTGCGTAGTCCCGGTTAACTCTCAGAATTACTCCCGTACCGTAGCTGGCCGGAACGCTTGTGTGCGCGGCCCCGCATACTGTGGGCCCCACCTGACATACAGACCGATGGTTAGAGCTCCTAATTCCAACGGTTCACATTTAACCGGGGATGGTTAGGGTCGTGGGATCCGGTGCATGATCTTTCACAAGATGAATGGTTCGCATCACGAGTGGGCCCACACACACTGATAATTGATAAACACGACTGCCCATTTCAGTGCACAAGCGGAGGAGCATGACCATCCATACGCACGCAGTCTGCCACTGCACACGTGTCATAAATGGACCCCAATCCAAGCTCTTCAAAATCATGGGGGCCCATCGCAAAGATGCAGCGATCGGTACCGTCGGATTGGCGACCACATATGAATTCTAAGATTATAACATCCCTTCTCTTCATTTCTTTTCTAATTTATTTTGATTGATCACAGACACTGTACAAGGAAAATAGGGAAGAAAAGATGCAGCTTCTCACGGGCCTCACCATCGGAAAGGAGGACGATGTACAGATTTCTCCTCTCCAACAGGTACTGATCTCTAATGGATATAACGGGATTTCTCCTCTCCAACAGGGGACCCTTCAACCAAAGGCTATGTGGGTCCCATCATGATGTCTGTGTGACATCTGCTGGGCCCATCAAATGCAGCTCATACTAGCTAAAAAATAGAGCGGATCTAAACTCAAGTGGGCCGCAGCACCCCAAACAATAGGATGGGAGTAGAGCAGTACACGAGCCGAACCGAGTCGAGCTTGACCCAGCTCGGCTTGGCCCGACCAGCAGGCTACCTCAGCTCGAACTTAGCTCAGCTTGGTCTTCAAGACTGGCCAGCTCAGTCTTTAGATCTTTTGAGCCAACTAGTTGAGTTTGAGTTTAGATTTTAAAATTTTTAATATGTATAATATATAATATATAATTGATTTAAATATATAAACATTTACAAAACATTTATATTAAGCAAAACCAAGCCGAGTTGAATCGATTCGAACCGAGGCAAGTTTGAGTCAAGTCGAGCCGAGCATGGTCTAGCTCGAACTCGGCTGGAAATTTTTTCTAGCTCAAAGGCTCAGCTTTGAGTTGAGTCGAATCAAGCTTTTTCAAGTTGAGCCGAGCGAGTTAACCGAGCTACCTCGGTTCATGTACAACCCTAGATGGGACACTTGTTGTCAATAGTCTTAGACATTTTTATCCCTTTGGGATTGATGACATAGGATACCATTTAGATCAATGATAGGGTTCTTTCATAATTATGAGGGCTTAGCTGTGTTGTTGTTCAATTAGGTTGCGTTGCCACGCTTGTTACGAATGGTTTAAATTCAGTTAATTGTGTCTGATGAGGAATAGCATCGGGGTGCCAGAGTCAATCAAATGAATGTTTGTGACCCTAGGCGTCAAAATTAGTTAGATTAAGATCAAACCTGTGAAGGTTGATTGGGTTGTTCAGTCACCAAATCTTACGCAATTTAAGAAGAGATGGTAATGGATGGGCAAGATTAAAAATATAGTTGATTGTCAATTTTATTGATTTGAATATAAGGAAAGTTCAATCAGCAAAAAAGAAACTAAGCAGAGAAGAAAATAAGTACAACACCTACTTGTGCCGACGAAACGGTCGTGAAAAAGACCAGCTAGTCGTAGCATGAATTTAGCAAGCCGTGACTGATGATCTGTCAAGTAAGAACTCAATGATTGGGGATCCAACGACGGTGGTCTTGGATATTTAAGCCACTTCTAGGGCGTATTGTAGCGATAGCACAGGACAATAGCAAATCTAAACTAATATAAGGGCTCTGAACTTATTGCAGCATAGCTTGACAAAAATGGAGTGTTTAAGTAAAAAGTTCAAAAGCTATAGATATGCAATATTGCATTATAGAGATATTGATTGTGTATGGGAGAAGTTCAAAATTCTTCGTCGAGTGTTGTTTTTATATATTTGGAGAGATAGTGACCGTATTGTAGTTTCCTTGTGAATCTTTGATAGCGTTGCAGCCGTATCCTAGTAGGATCTAGAATCCTTGCCATATGATGTCATTATATATGATTTGCTTTAAATTTCGAATGAACTTTTCATTATTTGTTCGCATTTTCTTACTGTGATTGAGAATCACCGATCGTCTCAAGGGAATTTTCCTTTCGTATGGATTTGTTTATGTTTTGGGATGGTTGTGTTGTGCGTGAACTGGATTGCAAAGAATCTGCCATTGGTAGGTCTTTGGAAACTTCTTGTGTATGTAAAAGGTTACACGTGTCATGCATGTGTTGGTCACATGTCTTTCGAATGATGTCTGCCTTTTTTTGCCACAGACATGTGTACGACTCTGAGCTACCTTGCTTTTGGCAGGTTATGTGTTGTTGATTGCTAGGTTCTTACGCCTTCTCTCTAGCGTAGGTACGATTGCCTCCTACAATTCGTACATAAGTGCCGACACATGACGACTTCTCACTAGGTATCCTGGACTATGACAGGGTAGGTGTAAATGATGCTCCCATATCACTTTACATTTGGAGAATGTGAAGGGACGCCGTGACATTTCGATTCTAATAAGCATAAACATATCTACTTGATCCAACAGTCTAATACGTCCATCAAGCTCCTATATGCAGCTCATATGCATCTTCCTAGTGTGAGGTCCTCAAAGATGTATGAACTTGCATGTAGGGTCTTCAATGTGGCTAGGAATGTGAATTAGGTCAGGTGAGCCACATCTAATGGTAGTCCAGGCATAAGGAGATTGGCTTAATCCTTCTCCTTTAGTATGATGCTAGATGTCCTCATCATGAATGTTTTCTATTTCACGTCCGTGTTAAAAGTTTGAAATCATGGCAAGTGATTTCCGATGCTATAAGGTTGCCCATGACGACCGAGCGCAAACTCTGTGCCGCTACTGTCACTTGTTGAACGCTCATTATAATCAAAATGTCACATCTCTTCACATTCTCTGAATGTAAAGTGAAGTGGGGGGCATTATTTACACATGGCCTGTTGTAGTCTACATTGCCTAGTAAGAAGTCGCAACGTGTTGGCACTCATGTACGAATGACGAAGACAATCGTACTCACGCAATAGAAAAGTTGAAATGACCTAGCAAACAACGATACATAGTTTGCCAAAAGTAAGCTTGCTTAGAGTCGTACACACATTTGCCATAAAAAAATGTAGATATCATTCGAAAGACACGTGACCGACACACGCACGACACTTGTGACATTTTACGTACACATGAAGTTTTTAAAGACATACTGATGGCAAATTCTTTGAAATTCAATTCACATGTGGCATGATTGTCTCAAATCATAAACAAATCCAAGCAAAAAGGAAAATTCCCTTAGGATGATCGATGATTTCTCGAGGATGATAAGGGCCCGTTTGGCCGGGTGGATTGGAAGGGATTGAATGGTATTAGGGTGGATGGCATGGATTTCAAGGTAATGATGGTGTTGTCAGTGGATTGTCTTAAGATCCATGGGATTGCTATATCCTGGGATTGCTATATTGAGTTTGTTTGGTAGGCCCGGCCAATCCTGGGGTTAAACCTTCCCATCCCTTCCAATCCCTCAAACCAAACACGTCCCAGACAATTTTGAACGGATTAGGGTGGTGGATTGGATGAGATTTAAAGGTAATGATGGTGTTGCCAGTGGATTGTCTTAAGATCCACAGGATTGCTATATCCCGGTATCAGATCACCCCGTCTGTTTGGCACACCCGGCCAATCCCGTAATTTAACTTCCAATCCCTTCCAATCCACCCGGTCAAACGGGCCCTAAGGAAATAGGAGCAAATAATAAAAAGTTCATTCGAAATTAGAAGCAAATCATATAGGATGACATCATACAATAAGAATTCTAAATCCTACTAAGACATAGCCATTACACGATTAAAGATTCACAAGGAAACTACAACTGGCCACTGTCTATCTAAGCTTATAAAAGTAACACATGGCAAAGAGTTTTGAGCTCTCGCCATATACAATCAATCTCTCTACAACGCAGTGTCGCATATCATTAGTTTTTATCTTCTTAGCTTAGACGTTCCACTTATATCTAGTCACACTGCAGCAAGTTCAAAGCTGCCTTAGATTATTTTAGATCCGTTACTATCCATCGCTATAGTGCACCCTACGAATAGCTTAAATATCTACACCTATTGTCATCGGATTCTTAATTAACAAATTCTTAATTGGCAGATTACTAGTCACATCCTGCTGTCTTCACACTACAACCGTCTCATGGTTTCTGATATTTTTCTATAATCATTTCATTAGCATAAGCTGTGTTTATTTTCTTCTATGCCTAGTTTATTTTTATTTTTCATTGATTGTATTGTTTTTTACATTCAAATCAATAAATTTGGTAATCAACTTTATTTTTAATCTTACCCATCCACTATTAATTCACTTTTAAAATAAAAGTCCTCAACTCAAGGCAAAAAAAAAATAAAATAATTATTTTAAAGAGTAATCCTTCCCTTTTAAAGCCGCCTGTCGGCTGTCGCTATAATGATTAGTCGCTAGAGAGTCATATCAATCTATATAAGTCTAATATTAATATAGCAAGTTTGGTGACCGACCGGAGCAAGCATTCAATCAATTCGAGTCCAATGTAAGTTTAGCAGGCACAACATTATCATTTATCATGCATATTTGACCGAATTGACAAGTGTAGTCCGGATTTAACCGAAACACACACCCCATGGTATGACAACAAGGAAAATAGTTTTTTATTCCGTCAGTGTGATGAAATGAAATTACCGAGAATGTGAAGACTTTTAGCATACAACTAAGTCAAACTCGACCATCCAAGATTATGAGAGATAGTGAACGGGGCTTGGAGCGGAATAGGCCCACCAATGCTAAATCTGTCTTCTGAGCGGGACCTTCTTAATGGACCCATTAAACAGATGCAAGCTTAGGGCCCCAGCTGTTAGGGCGGACTACGCGGGCCTGGAGCATGGCAGATCGTGATGCAGTCCTCTGTTTCCTGCCAACACACGTTTGTAGGACATCCCCACCGTACAAACTATGGGCCCCATTGTGAAGGTCTCCAATATCAAAATTCAGGGTGATGCACTCATTAGGTGGGCCACACCTGAATGTGGTGTGAGACCGCTGGCTTTCTATTGATTCCAGCGGCGTGGCGCGCCTGATGAGCGAGCCGGCCTGGTTTTTGTGCCGGGTGATATCAAGGTGGGGCCGAACCGTTTTTACGGTACAGATGTCTTATGCAAGTGGCACGTTGGCAGGAAATATGGAGCTGCATGGTAAGTTAGCATACAACCAGCTGGATTTTGATTTGTAATGTTGAATTGAAATTGAGAATGGTTTTGCAGGAGGTGTTGATAATATGGGGAGAGTTTGACCAGATATTTCCCTTGGAGAAGGCCTTCGAGCTTAGAAAGTAAATATTCTCTTCATCTTAGTTCCATACAGACCTGGTTAAAGTCTGTGGGGCCTACCCTAATACGTGTGTCTTAAATCCATGCCGTCCATCCATTTTGAAAGCTAATTTTAGGGAACGGTTTAGAAAATGAAGCAGATCAAAATCTTAGGCGGACCACACCACAGGAAACAGTGGTCATTGAATACTTACCATTAATGGCCATCGGTTTATTTGCCATCAATCTGTTGATAATGTCACAAAGACGTAGGGACCACACAAATATCAGGTTGATCCAAAACGTTTCTGGCCCACGAAGTTTTACTTCTTTATGGTAAATCTCAGGTGTGGTCCACCTGAGATTTGGATCTTCTTCATTTTTGGGATGATGGCGTGAAATGAGCTGTCACACGTTCCCCTAGATATCAATATATGCAGCACAGATCTAAGATATCTGAGCCGTTCATCAGGTGGGACCCCGCCCTGTATGTGGCGTGGCCTTAAAATCAGGCAGCACATAACTGGATCCCTACCATGGCTACTCAAATCCTACACTCCTTGCACGTGCCACTGCATCGTGTGCTCTGGGAGATCTGGGCCTTTGATTACGTTTTTACCCACTGCGGATGTGCTGTGGCATGGAAATCAGGCCGTGGAGCTATCAGGTAGGCTGCCCTTGTACGATTAATGGGGACCGTTGGTTGATCTTTTGAGCTGTCAATACACGTCTGGCCCACCTGATGCCGGACTGGCTTAATGGTGCACGTTCCTCGTTGACACGTATGGGGTCATCTGATATAGGGATGTAATACGGTGGATGTGAACTTTGTATTTTTTGCTAAGCATGCACGCATGTGCAATTAATCTAATGTACACGCCACACATGTGCCAGCTTGGCACATTGGTGCGAGATCTAAATCATCCATCTAACATTTTAAAATAAAATCCGGTCCAATCAGCACGTGGGCCCCATATATTGGAAACCGATGGATAGGTTAGAAAATTTCAGCCAAGTATTTCAGAGCCGTACATTTTCTTTACAACTGTGGCCTACCTGACCAATGGATCAAACTGGTTCTCGGGATACTGCATCAATATAGTGGTGCCGTTCTGATGGACGGATTGGATCTTGGACTTATCATGCCATGCTGGCACATGTGCGGCGTGTACACGAGCTTTATTGCACGCGTGTGGGTTCATCAAAGCTCTTCATTTTCGTTGTCTTTCTGGCTACCTTATGTGAGACTCAACTGGATCATTCGCCCGTGTGGTTTTGACACATGTGGCTGCAGGTATATGGGGGAAAAGGTTAGGATGGAGGTGATCAATAAGGCCTCGCACGTGCCGCAGATTGAGAATCCCAAGCGCTTCAATGAGATTGTGAAGAGCTTTTTGTTGGCATTTCCAAATTCTTCAACGTAATTGATTCTAGGGACCTTAATGCTGATCAAAATGATGTGGCTCACTTGTGATTATGTGGTTCGTTTTGGCCCTCTGATCGCTGGTCAGCTTCTTAATCTGATCTTTATTGCATAAATTCATTTATCTTGGAAATAATACATGGTCATCAATTTTGAGTGACGAATGATTAAAGATGGCGTGTGAGATCCGAGCCACTCATGAGTGGGGCCTGCGGTTTGATGTTCAACGACTGGATGGTCACCAGTAAGATTTTCAGGTTGATCTGAGCCGTCCAGCCTGCCGTTTTGGATCTACCTCGTTTTTGGTCTCACTTCCTAAAATGAGGTGATAAAACTGATGGACGGGTGGATTTCTCACAAATTTCAGTGGATCCCCCCTAGCTTCCTATCGCAAGAGCTTCCTCGGTCGGGGTCGCAGGTAATCTGCATCTCCGCCAGATGAATCAATGGAAAACGGACGTCACGTGTCCGAGGCATGACTTCGAGGCATGACTTCTTGTACGATCGAGCTGCGTGGGGCCCACCATGATGCATGACGTCCAATCCATCCAAATGCAACGCTATGGCCTAGAGCCTAAAAATCAGCCTACTCCACAATTAAGTGGGGCACTCCACGGAGCAACAAGGCATTGGGGAGGGAGATTCAGATGAAGTCCACCTTTGGCAACCATTAGTGGATTTTGGATGCCACCTGACAAAATTTTAAAATCATGTGTGAATGCATTAGAGAATGAGAAGGTAGAATGGGTTTTACCTTTAAAGACCCACGGGACCCACGGGAGAATCGGCTCTACCTTTAATGGGCTAAGTTTATATAACCTAGCTTAAGAATGACACCATGATCCATAGCTCAAGTGGTAGACTGAGTGAAAGATGCCTTGTTTCAATACTAGGGTCTTGGTATCAATCCCTGGTGGGGGGGACAGTGGGGCGTACCAAGTTAACAGAGAGAGAGAGGAAAAAAAACCTAGCTTAAGAATGCACAAATAAATGTGTACAGAAGTCGAGTTAGCTCGGTCAGCTTGCTCAATTTGACTCGATGATCGGCACGCCTTGGCTTGAAATTGAATTCGGAACGAGTCAAGTTGGTTTTTGGAGCTCAAAAAAATTTTGAGCCAAGTCGAGGACTGAGCCAAGTCGAGTTTGAGCTGGGTTAACTACTGGCTGAGCTGAGCGGAGCTGTGGCAAGCTCGACTCCTGTACAACACTATGCACAAAGGGTGTTAACAGGCCGTGTTGGAAGTGGGTTGTGTGGGGCCCACCTTCCAAGTAATCCATCTCTCCGTAGTGCATTTTTACTGCCATATTCACCCTTACCTTTGGTGGCCAGAATAATAGGAGTGAACTTAGTATTTCTTTCCCTGTAGTTGTGATTGTGGACCACCCTTTTGAATTCGCCATTTCATCTCTTGATGATCAAAGTCCACTCATTCTAACAGCTGTGTTGATTCGTCTCCATCATTGATCGCTTTCGAACGGTTGGCCCATTTCGGCCTTTTAGCTCACATGATGTTGGGGTTTGTCTGATCTATGACCCATATCTTATAAAAACCAGATTTGGCACACGTGCCACAGTAACACACATGGAACAATCAAATTTCTCCACACGTTCTAGATCATAATTTGATGGTAATCTAGCGGTGGGACCCGAGTGGGGTTTTCGGTAATGGGGAGTTGTTTGATACTCTGGATGTGTATAGTACTTGATATGCAGGTAATTAGAAATGGTACACATGGTATCCATTAATTTGAATTATACAAAACAACTGTTCTTAAGTTAAGGTATGTAAGTTAGATTGGTTGATTGATCCTGACCGCTGATTCCTGGACACTTGCTTTTTGAAATATGACCAGTTGAAGATTTCATTTTTAACCATCTAATAAATGTCGACCAATCTAACAATCAGATCATTGATAAACCATCTAAAAGGGTACCCTAAATTTGGACAGTTTGATTTGAATTACTTGTATCCCATGTATGCAATTTTCAAGTAAATTTAAAGTGATCTGTGTATCATCAACCACACTCTACCAGAGTACTAAAGTTTCTATCACCATGTAACTCCCAGAGGCAGTTACAACACCCCCTCTTTTTTTGTAAGTCAGATCCTCTTCAATTATTGTAAAATAAGCTTATTTTATATGTGGGGTCCACCGTATTTTAATACTATGTCTACATTGTCCATAACTTGAGCCCTTCAGATTCACCCGTATTAAAAACGGGTCACAAGGCCACATACGAGAGGGGGCAGTTGGGATGGGACACCTAACCGTAAAACCTTTAAAGTAGTGTACGGTACACGGATTTCCTGCTAAAGCCTTACGCGGGAAGTTGGTGAGTTGATTTGGGATGCCAGGTGAGATCCACCGTCATGTTTGTGAGAAATCAACATCCATCCATTTGTTTTAATAGACCATTCTAAGTCGTGAACAAAAATGAGATGAATCGAAAGCACAATGGTCCGCATGAGAGGAAACAGTGAGAATTCATGGCCACAAAGTTTCATATGAGGCTAAGTTTTTTGTGTTTTCACTTATCTTAATGGAAATGACCTTATAAATAGTTTAGATGGCATATAAACAGTAGTAGATCCCAATAAAATTTTAATGGTAGGAAACTCTTTCCCCAATATTCTCTCTAGTATGGCCGCCTTGAGTATTAGATCCACCTGATTGGTAGTATCATGTCCTAAAATGATCTGAAAAAATGGATGGACGATGTGGATTTCTCACAAAATTTACAGTGGCCCCACCTAACATCCCCACACCGGAGCTTCCCGGTTCCTTTCAGCAGGAAATCTAAGTCCGTGTACATGCCCACTGTGCTTTGTATATATTTTATCCAATCCACTAATAAGATAGGCCCCATCATGATAACTGGTGACATAAATATATGGCCATTAAAAAGTTAAGGTTGGCCACACCATGTGATTATAGTAGTTTCATGCATAAATTTATAAGGTGTCCATCACTTGAGTTAAGAATTAGTTTGATTTTTGTTACCTTAGGTATGGTTGCTCATTGTCTCTAAAATGAGAATATTTGATTGGATGACAGATCACTATCAAAGATAGAACCCATACATAGCATGTTCGCATGTTTTTAAAGGAAGTACAAATTTAACTCGGCCCTTTTTTTTAAAAATTAAAATTTTACATTTCCTAATGTCTAATCAAATTATGTACGTCAGGAATAGAGACAGCTCAGTCTAAATACAAGCAACATTCAAATCACATTGAAAAAATGATGAAGCTGAAATGACATAATAAACACATACGTTAGTCACATAAGCATTTTTGGTTAGGAGACTTTCCCTGACCATGTAGAGTTGTGCTATAACCATTCGCTCTTTAAAGAGACGGGTCATGGGTGCCTAAGTTACAAGGATGAAAAATGGCACAGCGGTTTGTCTACGCAACCTCATATCAGGCCTTGATCAGGACAGCACAATGCTCCAAAACTTAGGGGGGCCTTATCAGAAAAAAATAATATAAAATCTACCTAAAATCTTTAAATACACGTGGTGTGTCCCACGTGTTTTATTTAACACATTTTTAAAAGTACCTTCATCTTGATAAAATAACCATGATGTGGCCAACCTTATGATTGCCCTGTATTGCTAACCTATGTTTCGGTGGAATTTTGGGCCGCCATGATATATATATAGTCAGTTTGATTAAAAAAAATTTACATAACTCTGAGAAGTTTTCAATGGTAGGTATTTAATCCTGGCTCTTTTTTAATGGTGTGGTCCACTTGAGCTTTTGATATGCTACAATTTTGGGTTCCTGACTTAAGATGCAGAACAGATGAACTGCGTGGATAAAATACATGAACCACAGGGGCTCCGACGTAATCTTGCCGGCACGCATGTCGGTGGTCTGGGGTGGGGTCACCACGGAATCCGCGTGTTTTGGACCGATCCAATATCTATTTTTCAACGGAAACGTGAGTCAGCCTACCCAGTGGACGGCGTGGATCTCATGCGTGTTCCATGGCTACACGTGGACAGGACAACGCCGATGGAATAAATTCCTCTTACGGACAACGAAAAGTCGGACAGAGACTCTTTCCAATGGCAAACTTCATCGTGTATTCCTGCCGAAAGTTCTCACCATCCAACCGACTAACCGTGTCGCAATTTCACAACGTGACTTTGTAAATTACCCAAATGCCCTTTGAACTTATTTTTGTTTCTAGTGATCAGTTCACGATGATCTCGACCGTTGATCTAGTAGGCTCCACCGCCGCTTAAGAGTCAGATCCAACGGAGAGTCTCAACAAACTTGGACCGTTGAAGCATTTTTCGCTGTGAATTGATGGGCATCAGGACGGTAGTTGTGAATTTTTGGATGTGCCGACATCCACCGTAACCATTCACGTGCACTGGCCGTGTGTACGGTGGAGACTGGATGAGAAGTTGAAGTGGTCCACTCTCATGTTTAAAACATCGAGTAACGGTCAGGATTATCCAACTGGTGCACCATTCAATGCATGCGCTCATTGATCAGGTTACTTGGGGTGTTCAACCGACACTAGCATGTTCTGTGGGCCCACCGTGATGGTTCTATGCGGTCGAGCTCATGGGAACTTCCCGTGAGGTCGAGCTGTGTGGGCCCCACCATGAACCATTACGCCCCCCATCACAATATGGCCCACGCAGCTCTACCTCATGGGAAATTTCCATAAGCTTGGCCGTATAGAACTATTGTGCACTCCTCAGTCGGAGTTAAGCGTGTGCAACAGAAAATTGTAAGTTAATATTTATGTTTTTTTTTTTTTAATCTCTGACTAATCTTATAAATATGTTAGATGACAATTAAATATCATAAGAGCCTTTTGAAGATTTCAAGGTTGGGTGTTACTGTCTCCATTACGTTTTACCTATGACATTATCAACATGAGCTTTCTATTAGCTTCCTTATAAGGCATTCTCACGGATAAAACACATATCTAAGTGAGGCCCACAGAACTTGCTGATATCAACACACCACCCAACTAAACTAGCCTAGCTTTATGCATTCTGTGTCTCCTTCTTGTTAATGGTTACAAAACATATCATATTTTATGAGGTAGAGGTTTTAAATTTTTTTTTAATTTATCTAGACACAAGTTGTCCACTTAATTAAATGTTTTAAACCCTAATTTAGAAGATGGGTAAGAAAACTCATTTTTAAGCAAATTAAATTTATTTAAAAAGACTTTTGGAAAATTTTAAGACATCGTAACACCATTTGATTACTTATACGTGCTATTATTCATGTGTATAAAAATTATAATATATATTTTTTAAAGTAGGAGAATGTCTCAAGTTCAACCGACTTAATCATAAGTTACAATCCACCCGGTGAATAACTTCCACCCTTTCATTTTTGTCCACATCCAACCCGTCTAATAGGTAGACCCTATATCGAGAATCATGTGATGAAAAAAATCATACCCATCTGCTAATCCAGTCGACTACACTTATATTTAATTATTTATCAATGGTTAGAAATTGTTTTATAAACTGTCGTCTGCCTGTTGTGTATATAGGGCTGATTTTTTCTATTAATAATCCTTGTAGTGGGGCCAACCTATTGGAATGGTCAGATTTCAAGGTCACATTATCCACTGAGTGGTCCAACTAGTTGGACGTAAGATCTATTTAATTATACAAACGTACATATATTTTTGTTTTTTTAATCCAAAGCATATAAAATTCGAACTTTTGATTCTCGGAATCCTTGACGTTTCGTAAGATGTACGGCTGGATCAATCAAAATCCAGGATATATCGTCATTTCAAAGGAAGTATATGAGAGATTAGTCATTTCGCCAAAATGGATGGTGGTATTTAATACCATACCCGCCAACGCGTTCCTAAAAAGCCAAAAGAAAGAGAAAGAAAGAAAGACGGGTTAACAAAGATCTTCTTCCGCAACGCATTCCAAGGAGAGAGAGAGAGAGAGAGCGAATATTGTTCCTTTCTAACCATTTTTTTTTTTTTTTAAAATTATTTTCATCTTGCCCTAATTCCATCCAAACAGGAATCCTAATTTCATCATTTCCTCTCCCCGCCATGGAATTCTCCTTCAGATTCTCCCATCCCAGGTTCGTGGATTGTTCAAATATTTGATTTTTTGTTTTCGTTTTCTTCGATTTTGAAATGGAATCGATGTATGGATGTTGTTTGATCTGAAAAGGGGAAAAAAAAAGATTTATATTGGATCGACGGTTAGGATGTGACGGCATTGGCAATTCGGAGTTATTTTTTCTGTTTGTTGTTTGGATCCGTTTTTTAGTTGTTTGCATTGTATTTGTTGGAAAGTAGCGATTGGTATTTTGATTTTTTTTTTTCGGTGAAAGAAAGGGGATTGAATTGAAGAGGAATTTTACAATTTGGAGCTTCGGAAAATGTATAGCTTGCAGACGTGTAGGATCTGTATGTGTGTGACCGATGATCCCAACCGTTAGTCCTGCGGGCCGCATGTTTGATGGGGGATGCTCCCAGATTGAGAGATTCTATGCTTCCAATCTGTCCTTTTGTCTGTAGAATGCGGACTGATGCTGTTGGGTTAGGATATTCTGAATTGCGAATTCCTCCCATGATATTAACGGTCAGGGTAGCTGTACCGTGGAGCCCACATGTAAGTGATCTTGCGTGTCAGCAATCTGTATATTTTTCCTGAGGCTCAGGGTCCTATTATTCCCTGTAATTATTTGATTTGTTTTGAATATGCTTCTTTCTATTGATTCTCATCCATACTGTTACAGTTATTGATCACCAATGATCATGATTGGAGCGTTTCAATAGGATAAATTGCGAAACAATCTAGTCCGTACGGGTTTGGTCTTATAACCAGTCAATGGTAGGGTCCACCAGATAAACAGGCAAGACCACCACTCATGATTGGTCTCCTCTCTCTGTCTATTGTGAGATTAGCCGTGGAGTCTCATTCCCATTCTGTTATTATGATTACTAACTTACAATAAGTTATTTGTCTGCAGAAGCTGTTTTGTTACTTCTACAAATTCTGAATTTGTCTGGCTTGGATGCATATTTTCTCACTTGTGTTGTGCTAACACTGTTGTGACATAAAAAAGGCTTTGTCACCTTCTTATTCAGTGTTATCTAATAGTAAAGAAGAAAATGCAATTCAAAGAAGCCACCCTTGGCTGCATAAGAATCCCAGCTGGTTAGTAGCTGAAACCTGAGGACAAGCTATCCAAGATACATGGCCTACTAGATTGAAATCCATTTTTGTATTGGGAACATCATATCTCGTCTCTCTTCTGTATAGAAACATTTGTCAAACGGTTAAAAGGTCTATAAGCAAATTAAGAACTAATCTCCAACTGTATGACACATACAGCTTGGCGATTGTTTTTGGGCTTAATAATTGTTGGATGCAGATATATTACTTTTTCCAAATTATCTAGGTATCATAGTCTTCTCTATGACCTACAAGGATGGATATTCATTTGAAATGCTTTCCCCATAAGAGATGCACCCTTTTTTCCATAACTTCTCAATGACATGGTTCATTTATCCATGTATGCGAGTAATCTTATTAACCTAATTGTCCTGGTGTGGGTGAAATCACATAAAAAAAGATGCACTGATTTTCAGTGCACAAACATTATGTTTCTGTCCATCTAATAACATTAGTTGCTTATATATATATATATATATATATATATATATATATATATATATAGGTCATTTGCTGCTAAGTCCCATTGTCTTTTGGCCTGCAGACCACATTGATTTTCATTATATAACTGAGACTAGCATTTACTGATTTCTTAAGTCTTTTAACTTCTACAGGTATATGAGAACTGGCATGGTGTTATAGCGAGAACAACTCTCCTCTCCTGAGAACAGAATTCTGCACTAATCAGCACATAATAAAACATGCGGAATAGTTGGCTGTTTTTTACAAATTTGGATCTTGATGGTGGATGTCCGTATTTCTTTCCAGAGTCCCACTTATACTATGGACATTTCTATATTCCTGGAAGTCTAGCTCTTCAAGAAGCATTTAGTTGCATTTCCAAGTTCACCGGTGCTCTACTAGTCTGGTTTGCTGGTGGGCTAAATTCCAATTTACCCTGTAAACTATCTGGCAATCCACATGGTTCGAAAAATGGAAATTGTCAGTCTTGTACACAAGTCAAACACATTACATCTTCTAGACATAATTCAGCAGGGTTCCAGCTTGGATCTAGATCAAGAGTGGAATCTGCTGCCCCAATGTTTTTTGGTAAGATCATGAGTTCCACAATAAGAAATCTATGGAATGAAGTTGAGCAACTTCAATCATTTCCCATGCTCTCATTAGCTGCTGCCCTTGTGCCTCCATTTGACAATATGTATGTCTCTTTTTTGCTTTGTACTTTTGATAATCTCTCATCATTGGTCCTTTTTCTGCATTGGTTTCACATACTAACTTCTATTCCGTGTTGACGGGCATAAGATCAAAGGTGCTAGCTGTCCCACTAGTGAATATCGATGAACAAATCAGTGGACAAATGGATCAACTAGCCTGTGGAGATGAGTACAAGGGGTGTTCTAGTCTTTCTCTGTCAGAGATAAAATGGAGAAGAGATGCAGTTGAACCGAGAACGGGCATCAAGTTCCCCAGTGTTTTGGGCAATCTTGTAGCTGGAGACAATAGATCAACTTTGACTTCTGAGGTCGATATTACACTTCCTATTATATGTACCATCCACAAATGCTTGTTATTTGCTTCTGATAACATGCCAATTAATCACTATAAAATTGTCTTAAACTAGGCGCGGATTTTAATGGTAAGTTGGCCAATTGGAGACTTGTTACAGCCTACCATGCTTCAAGGAAATATAACTTGCTAGTCAGTTTGTTGAAATTCTTGTTTGTAAAAAGTTGTGCTTTTGATAAGCTTTTGCTTGTGTTATATCTGTCTGGGTAATCCATTGATATTCAGTTAGATTATAGGTAGTTAAAGTGTAAGCTTTTGAATTTTCGTGGATTGAAAATTGTACAAGTTAGGTGAAATTTGAGTAAAATACAGAGTTGCAGAAACGTGGTCTGTTATCAGTTGTAAACTTCCCCAATTAGATGGTTACAAATCTCTTACGTTACTTATCTATATATATATATATATATATATATATATATATATAGTTTTCTGTAAAATGTGATTAGAGAATTTGAGAACTTAAAAAATGTGGAATCTGTGATAGACTGATATCATGCCTTAGAACTCTAGTAAGGTCTGTTGTTAGCAGCAGGCTGCCATTGGTCAGATGAGTTTTGACTCTTAGTCGCAATTTGAATTTTGAATTCTTGACCTGTAGCGCTTACAAACTTGCAGCAACTGTCATTCGAAGTGAAGTGTGTGTACAATACATCGTTTGTAATCTTAGTATATAGTGGTCCTAAAACCAGAGAAATTAGTCTCTGGATGCTGAGGAGAGGCAGGTAATGAAGTGCAAATTCCCTCTGTCCATTGCATGCCAAGGGTCTTGAAACATCATAGTCAATCAGTTTTTGGCATTGCAACTGGCACTTTCCAGCTGAGGAGAGATACTCCAATGCTTTCAGACACTTAGAAAGTCGGATTCATTGGTCCAGTCTGTTCATTAGGTCCAACACTTTTCTTATGGGCTATGATGCAAACATCACACAATTTTACCAATACTAGTCATTTGATCGATGGCCTTTAATATTGACGGTTAACATCATTTACATAAAAGTAGGCCCAATCAACAATTTGATCCATCTATTTGTTAGGGACCATCATGGACTGCTTATGATTCCAAAGAATCACTTTTAATTGGGAATCATAACCATCCCATCCATGGCTGAAATAGCATGGGTATAGAAAATAAGGCTAAATCAAGGATGGATTGGATCATTCAATTAGTGTTTTTTTTTTTTGCTTAGTGGTCCATGAAAAACATTATGGACTTAATGGATAGTTCAGATGATTGATCAGTCTGTCCAAGTGAACTGTTGCAACTAGAAGCACTATAACTTACAATGTTCTGAGTGCATTGAAGCATTTCTCATAATTGAGAACCCAAAACCATCAGTTTGATCTTTGAGTATTTCTAGTAAAGAAACCCCTGCTTCTGATTAATATCTTGGTTTCATCAAGAGCATTGCACTTTTTACCCAGCTTTGTGGTCGGAAAGAATTACAAGTGGAAAATGCAATGAGAATTATTGAATTATCAAGGCTTCATGATTTTACAACCCATGTGCATATGTTACTGAAATTAACATGTTTTTAATTGGCTTCTCCCCCTGAAGCATTTTCTTTATCAACGTCATAGGTCTGTCCTGCAATGGTTTTCTGCCTCAACTTCTATGATTAAAAGGCTGGTGTTGTTTGGATGTAACTGCAGGTTTTCATGTCCTTTTTTTTTGAGGTTGATATGGTTGCCACCGCTTGATGTTATTTTCTGTCATTATAAGCTATTTGCCACGCCACACTTGACGTTATTTGCTGCAATGACATGCCATTTATCACCCTGTGCTCACCATCTTTATTGCATTCTACTAGGTTATTGTTATATAAGAGTTCCTTTATATATTTTATTCTGATTGGCCGGCAACATTAATAAAACAACTCCATGAACTTTTTTTTTTTTTGGCAGGTACTTGTTGGAACTGGTTCTAAAAGCATGAGAATAATTAAAGTCAAATCTCTGAAGGTCTATGCATTTGGTGTATGTGGGTATTCCAATTTTTAAATTGTCTTATTTTGGTTATGTAAACCATTGAATTACTTTTCTGTCTTTCCTTTTTTCCCCCATCTTTGTAGTGCTGACTTGGCATTGCAACTTAGTTTTTATCCATGACTAAAATATTTAAAAGCAAATAAATAACTGCATTATTTATTCACAGATGTTCACCCTGACTCTGTTTGTGAGAGATTGGGTCCGAAGTATGCTACTGTGCCAATCACTGAACTGAAGAACCACCCAGATTTTTTTGAAGATATGCTTAGGTATGTTTCATACTCAAGTTCCTTGTATCTATAGTTAAGATTCTAACCTGCAGCAGCAATTGCTTTTCTTTTTCTTTTTCTTTTTTTTTTTTAAATTTTAATTTTAAATTTTTTTAAAAAAAATCCTGATATATTGTTTCTGAAATGATTAAAATTCGTACACGAGTTATTTAATAATCCACTTCATAATAATAATAATAATAATAATAATAATAATTATTATTATTATTTTGTTGTTGTTGTTTCTTTGATTAGAATCCAGTTGAGTTGTAAAAGAGTTTGAAGTGATGGAATGTGCATTGGCAGGATTTCAGTCTTATTAGAATGATACATTTTGGTATCAGACTTGAGGGTGCTTACCAATCTTGTAAAGTTAATGTAATGGATTATTGATTTAAATAAATTAATAAAAATTGGAGGTGCACTCCAGTGGCATTTGTACCACTGTAAGTTTATGGTGGTACCAGGCAGATGTGGCGCCCACGTGATGCATGCAGGACACCAAACCCGTCTGTCAGATGTGTGAGTTCATGCCACCCTCATTCATAAAAAAATCAGCCTGATCCGAACTTAGGTGGGCCACGGAACAGGGAGCAAGTTGGGAGGGAACGCCCACCCTTGATTTATACAGTGGCCTATCTGAGTTGCAACACAGCCTAAGTTTTTACCTGACCCTTCATCCATGCCAGATGAAGGGTTGGAATGGCCTGGATTTCACATACACTACATGGTGGGCCCCCATTCAAATCAACGGTAGGCATCCACTCTCAACTTGTTGCATGTGGTGTGGCCCACCTATTTTTTAATGGGGCTGATTTCTGGTTACCGTCAGTAACTTGAGGTCCTTGCATCTGATGGATGGGTTGGATTTCATGGATACATCATGTGGGCCCCCACTTACTCCAGGTATCACTGGAGCTTATGGTGGTAACAATACCACCGTGCGCGCCCATAAAAGTTGATGTATTGATTTCAGAGTTACTTAGACCCGGGGGTGCTTATTTCAGTTTGTACATAGGCATGAGGTGGCAGACATGAGGACCTAGAAAACCTGACTGATGACACATCCAGTTATATGATAATTTTTTTTTAAAAAAATTCACAGATGTTAATTTAATTCATAAAAGCATTAAAAGGGAGAAAACATATGCATTGAATGCATTGCATTAATACAGTATAAATAGAATACAAATTATAATAAAAGCAATACAAGAACAAAAATAAAAAGAGGGTTTCTCCTCACAGCTGTCTCATGTCCCACCCTAACTAGTCATGAACATGGAAAATTTTCAAAACACTATCCTTGTTAAATAGTCTAGCAAGTAGATTCACAAAAGATTTTGGTTCTGTTTTGAAAATTTCATTTATGTGGTAGAAGTTTGTTTGATGCTTCTCCTAAAGGTGTTTCTCTGAGGGTGCTGCAGGGAGGATATTCACATGACTGTTAGGCTTGTGGTGAATTGCAACGGGCTAAAAATCAACACTGTGCGAGAGTAAGTGTTCTTTCTAATTTCAGACTTTTGTTCTATATTATAAGTTTACTGTATTTTGTATTTATTTTCATAGAAGGGAAGATGGACAAGTCTCAAAGATCAGGAATCTAGGGATTTGGTAGGGGTGGCAATGGCCGCGTTCGGCCTGGCCTAGGTCCGATTCTTAAGACCCAAGGCCCGAGACCGAAAATTGGTTGGGCCCAGGCCTGACCCAACCCAAACTGACCTAGTCAGAAATTTGATAAAATCCCTATTTCCCACTTGAATGCTTCTAATCTATTCATTGTCCAAGTTGGCCACAGATGCACAAAGAAACAGTCATTTTAGAGGAATGAAGCCAACATTCTACATTCAATATGGATGGGTTTGCCCAAATGAGGATTGGGATGGCATATTTCTTGGATATAGCACATGTACATATAAAGCCGGGTTAGGCCAGGTTGGTCTAAAAGGACTTGAGCCTTAGCCTGATCCAAAAAATTGATCTGGCCATGCATGTAAGGGCCAAAGCCCAATCCACGGTCCAAGATAGTAGGTCCAAGCCTGGCCTAAAGTTGGGTCGGGTGGGCTACCTGGCCCATTTCCACCCGTAGGATTCAGTTCCTTATGTTCCTTTTTCCTACTTCCATTGGCTTTCCACAATGTAGCATCCAATACTTCCCATCCCCGGATGCAATTGCATGCTCCATGCCAGAAGTGAATGGTTAAGTTCCTCAGTTTGAAAAGGATCCATGAATGTGCAAGACAATTCTAGTCTCACCATCTACTGCACTTGGACCCCACTGTCTAACCTCCCCTTACCTTAAATCATAGCTGGGCCCTTGAGATTACTAGTCCAATTCTCACTCCAGCCAATCCATCAATTTTTAGGGGGTAATAAAAAACTGAGCCTCGTTCATTAGTTTGCAAACTCGATCCCCTGCCACCAAGTTGACCCTTTTCTTGTTTTCTCCACTACCTGCAAGAAACGTCTTTTACTGTTCTTCATCTTCCATCGAACAGCAATTTACCTTAATAAAATGTGCTGCAAGAACTTAGTGCATGATTTTAAGGTTGGATTTCATCGTGCACTGTAGACTATGATCATGGTTTGACCTATGAGTAGAATATGATCATGGTTTGACCTATGAAGTGTTATTCTTTCGTGGAAATGATGTTTTCCAGGCTTTTTTTTTTCATAAATGAATTTTAATGCTTGGCACTTTTAAAGAGAATCACCATACCATGGTGACACTCTGAGAACATAAAGCAGGTCATCATCATCATCTAAGCCTTATCTCACCTAATCGGGGTTGGCTACACAAATCCTGTTCTGCCATTTATCTTCTGTCAACATAAAGCTGGTAACTTCTTATATACCGCAGACTGTTTAATTCACTCATTAAGTGGGCCATACCGATACAGTCGAGTCATGCTATTGGCTATCAAAAAACACATTACCATGTAGTGATGATGAAAGAAAATGATGAAATATTGCTCAATCTGATCTAATAATTTTTTGCAGTTCTTTCGAGAAATCCCTCCGTGCCAGATTGCTGAAGGTATGTCCCACCATAGATCTAGTTCACAAGCGTCACAGTTCCCTTGTGCATGGACACTGCTAAAGAAACTGCACTAACTTTTACTCGTTTTCCTGATAAGGTTAACCCTGACACAGATTACAACTGCTTGAAAGCTTTTGGTTCTTATTTCACTCAAGATATCCCACTACCAGCGGTAATTAGACAGTTCCGAAAGATGCACTTCTTTCCTCTTTCATTGAAACTGCATGAACACCATTTGACTTTGATGTGAATTGCAGGGCACAACGATAGATTTTCGACGAACAACCAAAGGCCAGCTAATAACAGAAAGTGAGTGGTTACTGTTTTTTTATTTTTTATTTTTATTTTTGAGTCTGTTTGGATGTGTGGAATCCATGGTTGTATAGCAAAGAAAACCCTGGAATCCATGGTAATAATCGTTAGGCTTTTCCTCAGTTGGCAGAAGATACAAGATGGCCATTGTCTCATGAGAAATGGGGTTTCCACTTTCTATCCTAACAGACCATCCTTGGGAATCCACCAGTGAATGGTGGTGGAAAATGTAATCTTACAGTAATCCATGTCGAATCTGTGGATTCCCCATATCCGAACAAACCCGTAATAATTGTTTGAAATTTTGAGCATTCATTCTGCCTGACTTTGGAGTATAAATGGTCATATGCAGTTGGTGGTAGAACAATTGGAGCAGTTGATAGCAAGGATTTATGCAGTAAGTAATCTTTTACATTTCATAAATGAAAATTAAGGAAGAAGTAAAATGTACCTTTTTAACATCGTAATAACAAACTGAGGAAAGCATAAATGTATATATCGGCAACATTTTACTTGTAGTCCCTGTACCTGGTTTCCCACTAAATCAACAGTTCTGATTGCCATAGAAGTATGCCACATGTAATGTGTACATGCTGGAGAGGAACGCGGACGTCCTGCAACCCTCTAAAAAAAATTCCATCTTATTTTTTGTGGAATACACCTAGTGGTGGTATAGCGGAGTTGTCGTTGTTTCTCAGAAGCAATTTCTTGTCTTGCTCGGGTTAAGAGTCATCTGAACCTGAAGGACTGCAAGGATGGATGCCCGTGGCAAGGCCATTTCTCTTTGCATGACCCCATCTTAGCTTTCTTCTCAAGAGGTCAAGCCATCCAGCACATGCACTCATTGTGTAAGGTTGTCGTGGTCAGTCTAAGTACCTCGAGACATTAAAATTCAATATGAGTCTTGAAAACAAAAAAATAAAGAAAGAAGAAGAATGGGAGGGGTCAAAAAAGAAAGAAACCTTTTTATATAGATATGATGGTAGTAAGGATCAAAATACAATTAAAAAATGGGTGGACTGTCCGGACCCCATAAATGAAAAAATAAGTTGGATCTAGACCTTGAGACATTAAAATTCAATACGAGTCTTGAAAACAAAAAATAAAGAACCAAAAAGAATGGGAGGGGTCAAAAAGGAAAGAAACCTTTTTATATAGGTAGGATGGTAGCAAAGATCAAAATTCAATTAAAAAAAAGGGTGGACTGCCTGGACCCCACGAATGAAAAATAAGTTGGATCTACATTGGATCTCACCAGAAACAAGAATTTCAATTTATTACTGAAGAGCTTTATGCCGCTAGCTTCCTTGTTTGATTAAAAGTTTTTTCTTGCAGGGGCATTTTTCGACATGTATATTGGGGATGTTCCGGTGTCTGTACCTGCAAAGCAGGAGATTGCCACCAATGTTGCAGGCATGATGAGGAGATGCTACTAAGCTGGCGTCAGTGGGGCCCTTTTCTTTTAAAAATTACTTAGTCCATTTTTTACAAGATTAGATGCTGGCAAGATGTCCCAAAAGATGTCCTTGCTTATTTTCTACCATTGATCTCAGCTTCTATGCTAACCAGCATATTAGTGGGCAGCTAGTTTAAGGTAGGGAAAAGGGGGAAATGGAGAGGAAATGCCAAGATGTACATTCAGAGCCCAATTTGTTCGGCAAGAGCTGACCTTTCAGAGGTATATGTTTGTCAGATAGACAGAGATATTCAGAAAACTTTCCTATTTGGGTTGTGCTGTTTGTTTAGACCCTGCTTTGGGGTCAGGGAAATCAGAATGTTAATTTGGTAAACACGTGAGTTTGTCAAATTCATGTATTTTAGATTTGGCAAATTTCAAAGTTCACTGCTTGGCAATTAAACTACAAATTCATGGATTTGGAGAGATTTATTGTAAAGGAATTACTTTTTAAAAAAAATACCTTTCTTGTCTTTTGCTTCTTTTTATTTTGAAGTTATATTAAGTATTTAGCTTTTTTAAGGATTTGGATTTGCTTTTTTTTTCATGGTTTTTATGGAGGTGTGGCTTTGAGAAATTCATGGATTTAACAAATCCCCAATAAAAAACAATAGGGGAGATTTGGATTTCATAAATCCCTGCCTCAAATCCCTCACCCCAAACAACCCCACAAAGAATATGAATTCTCCTGATGTGATGGCTTCCAATGTTTGAGAACTAAGGGGGGGAAATCCATTTTCTTATCCTAGCTTTAGCTCAAGAGTAAAGTCATTTTCCTAGGAGGAAAAAGGAATTTTTTTTTATAGAAAATAACGCTCACAACCAAAGAACAGAGTTGCATTGGATCCCAAAGTTCTTTATTTTCTAAAGATTTTGTAGGGGTCTTGGATTTCCATATTTTGGGTTCTCTATATCCAAACAGGCCAGTTAGCTTTTTTGTGGGATTTGGGTGTAATTTCCTTGGGAGGACAGTATCTCTGCAAGTCCTTTTAGAATAAGTTATTCTTGGGTGGGGCCCACTGGGTTGTATGGAATCTTACCTGTTCCTTAGCCTCACCCCTGCAACGAACTTTGGATGCTCGAGCCACCACGTGAGTTAGGAGGTTTTTGGATGTAGGTACATTGGTTTTTATTGTTGGGTGCGCTTTTGTTTTCTAGACTTAAAAGAGGAACAAGCTGGGGTGGAAACTCTTTCGATTTGGCTGACTCGAAATTACAATCGGACGGTCAGGATTCAATACTGGGCGACGTAAGAACATTTGAAAAAGGTTCCCTCTTCATGCCCCAGATCACAAGCGAGATAAGGTCCCAAACGGATCCCACCTTCGTTTTGGCGCCAGGCGTCTGAGTACATATTTCTGCCGAATATAAATCCTGACAACTAGGCCCTGTTCAGTTAATCCAGACCATGGATACTTTGGATTCCTGGCCCACAGATATATAATCTATATTGCGCGGGCTGTTGTGGACGATTCTTAAATTAGTCTTCAAAGAGTCTTCAAAACCGTTATACGCAGCACAAAAAATCATATACATAGAATCAAAAAAGAAAAGAAAAGAAAAAAATCTGGAAATATGAGTGAAACTTTAATACTCTGGCAGAGTGTGAAGGATGATACGCAGGCACTAGAAACTACTTATATAGTGTGGCCCAGTTGAGTCTTGAATCTGCTGCATCTTTTGTCTACCATCCTTAACGTGAGCTGGCGAAACTGATGGATGAGGTGGCTTCACACCGTTGGTTTTTATGAGATTTCTCAATCAATTGATTTCTAGACATGAGCAGGCACTAGAAATTGATTTCTCAATCAATTTATGAGACTGTTATGGGCCATCCATTTCTTAGCAAATGATTGAACGGCTAGGATCAGCTTACCGAATTGATGTTTTCCAACGTATCAGAAATTACAGGTGGGCCTGACACGATGGACGATGTAGATCAACCGATGGAACCAATTCTAGACTTTCTAGCCCTGGCCAGTGATTGGTCGGCTAGGATGATTACAGCGTCTTGCTCGTCGGCAAAATGTACGAGTTGCTGACTCGGGATGATGTATCCACGTGATGGATGTTACTGTTATGGATTCATCCATTACTAGCCGTTCATCGGACGGGTCAGCTCACCGTAGCCACTTGATGGGAAGCGGATTGCCTGGGACCGTAGGTGGAGCCACCATGATGTTTGTGAAAAATCCATCCCGGCCATCCGTTTTTCCAGCTTATATAAGGAAATGAACCCAAAAATCAGGCAAATCCAAGCCTCCAAGTGGCCACACCACAGGAAACAAACAGTGGGGATTGAACGTGGTGAGGCCACAAAAAAGTTTTGGATCAGGCTAATATTTTTATCTTTTCAGTTCAACGCAGCGGGAATGACATTATGAACGGTTTGGATGGCATATAAACATCACGGTGGACCCAGGAAGGTTTCAACGGTAGACAATTCCTTCCCTACCTTTTCCCGTGGTGTGGCCCATTTGAGTTTTGGATATGCCTCATTTTTGGGCTCTAAAACTAACATGAGCATGCAAAGCAGATGGATGGGGTGGATTTCTCACAAACATCATGGTGGGCCCCACTTTTGTTGCGACCCAGGAACTTCCAGCGATAGGCGTTGCAGGCAATCCACGTCCAACTCATGGGCGATTCAAGGTGGAACCAACGTGATGGATGATGAAGCTCAACGATCAGATCAAACGAATTCTAGTATAAACAATATGGGTCGTTCATTCGCCTAACCATTGATGGGATGGTTAGGATGACTCCAACGTGTTGCACATCAGCAAATGTATCGGTTGCTGACTCAGGACGATTCCATGCACGTGAGTGGGCCACATGGTTTGGTAATCCAAAGGCTATTATGTGGGTTTCCAATTCTAACGAGTGGGGCCCACTAGTAGATAGTACAGGCTATTGGTCCATCCACGTCCCATCTGATGGAGGATAAGGACCCTAGTTTTTCCGAGGCTGGGAATTTGCACCGGAAAATAAAAAACATATGAAACATCTATGAGGTTTTTTTATTTAAAAAAAAAAAAAAAAAAACAGAAAAGAAAAAAAGAACGGCTATGGTTTAACCATTTGAATAATTTTCGGGCCGTCCAACATCCATCCTAAAGCCATTGATTAAACGGTCCAGATCAAGTAGTTAACACCTAAGAGCTGAGGAGAATAAACCAAACAGTCCAAAGCTTCTCTAACATTGCCTGAAGTTTCAAACAGACAAAGATGCAAGTATTCTTTCATACATTAGCTGAAAAGTTTAAAAATACACCGTGGATGTTCGCACATAAAATAAATAAATAAATAATAATAATTTAAGTATTGTTACATTACCTTATGTTGGAATATATAAATCTTAGAGTTTCAAAATACACCTAAAAGTCCACGTTCACATAGATATATAAAAAGAAAGAAAAAGACCTGACAATCAAGTAATTTTTTGTCCATTTCGCGACATACAAGAGCCGTCGTATATATAAAAAGATAGCATGGGGTGACCCGCCACAACTAACTCACGGCACTCTGCGACAAGATTGAAGCGTATTTCATTTTGCGCGCTCTTCTTCTTCATGGGAAATAACTCTCCCTTGAATTGAAGTTTGTTTTGTTTGTATTCAATCATTGAAGAGCCCACTCGATAAGGCTTATGATAGTGAGGATTGCTTACACAACTAGTTGTACGTCTAGCTAATTGGTGTGGGCCGGGGGACCTAATCCTAATATTTGTATAACATTCCACCTCTCTACCATGGAAGCTGATTGGCTGGTGTACCACACACCAGCTATATGGTGTAGACACGTGTGGTGCCAATACAAGCGCCAACGCTCCTCGATCTCCGAGTTGTATGAATGGTTCAAAGGAGATCAAAGTTACATGGGCCCCTCAATAATGTATTTATTATATCCATACCATTCATCCATTTTTGAGATGATTTTAGAGCATTAGACAAAAAATGAATCATATTCAAAGCTCAAATGGACCACCAAAAATAGCAGCGAGGATAATGATTTTCACCGTTAAAAAATTCATAGGGCTTACCATAATGTTTATTTTCCATCCAATATATTAATAAGGTCACAAATACATGGATGAAGAGGAAAAACAAATTTCATATTGATCCGAAACTTCTGTGACCCCCAAAAGGATTTCCATGGTAGACGTTCAATTCCCCACTGCTTTTTGCAATGTGGTCCACTTGATCTTTATATCACATAACTCATGATGGGACCCACAGGACTTGCTGACGTCAACACACCAGCTATATAGCTGGTGCGTGGTACAACAGCCAATCCGCTTTGTCTATGATGAAAATGATGCTTTTAAAAATAAGTAGATTCAACCATTAGATGTATATATATATATATATATATATATATATATATATATATTTATATATATATATATATATATATATATATATTTTGTTATCTTATCATTTGTTGTAAACTTTGTCATGAAAAGATACCTGCATGTTACCAAGACTTTAGCGAGGTATCTTTCACTCAGTCTACCACTTGAGCTATGGATCAGGGTGTATTGGATGAGGTTTATATGAATGTAGAGGTTTTCTAGTAGTTGTTCGTTCTGCTTGTGGTGTGATTGACAAGATAGATAGACATGATTTTTATACAAATGCCGTGAGGCCATTATTTAGAATTTAAAATTTTCAAGATTCCAACTTATGAGAAAATACATGTGCATGGTCCATGCCTAGCTAGCCGCCTTAACATGACCGGTCGCTTACATGCAGACCAAATGAGTGGAGCTTTGATTTATTTCTCATTGGTGTGAAAAATATCGTCAAGATTTTGAAAATAGAGAAGTGTATTAGACAATGTTATTGTGAGTTTCAGCAGATTTTAAATATTTTGATATTATTTTCAAATTTTAAAAATTTTCTTAAGATATTTTTAGACAATCACACCAAAAAAGAAAATATTTTAAAATTAGGGAAATTTTCATGTAATAGCTTATCTTTTAGTGTATTTTTCAAAAACTACCTATTTTAAAAATTAAGAGTGGATCAACGCGAAGCTTTTAGGCCATGGCTATTTAAGGTGAAATCGTTCATTTGCTTATTCAGATTAGGATGAAAGGAGGACACTAAGATCATCATGATCCAAAACTTCTCCAACCCCAAGAATGTTTCAACGGTGGGAGTGCAATCTCAACTGTCTCTTCTTGTTTGGTCCATTAGAGTTTTGAATATAACTGATTATCTTGGCTCATTCCCTAAAATGTGAGGCCAAAATGGATGAACGCTATGGATGTTAAAGAAACACCGCAGTGGGCAACACCATCTTAAAGTGAAAATGGTCCATTGCATCAAAATCAAACTAATGCCCTTTTTAGTTAACCCTCTTTCAATTGAAATCAAATTTGTAGTTAAGGTAACAACTTCAGACATGGCCGACTCCCATAATAGCGTATCATCTTGACTTGATTTTGTTTACTCCATTTGTTTGTTTCAGTAAGTACCAATTTAGATTCTTTTCCTACCAATATCGAATGGAATAGAATATGTCAAGCAAAATCTTCTTCATATATATATATATAAATTTTTGCTAAGGAGCCACTTTCATGGGACATTAATAACATGCCTAACTTTAAATGGCACATGGGGTGACCTATTATTGATTTGAATGAATAATTCATTCATATAACCAGGAGCAAGTCATTGTGTAAAAGTCATGCCAATTAAATGATCTGAAGTGTAGGACGAATAGCATAAAAAATGGATGGTTAAGATTAAGTGAAGAAACAAAATAGCTCCATCTGCTAGATAAATCACACTTTGTATTGCTAATGATTCCAAAGTATTACTTTTGATTGATTATTGTAACTTTTTGACCATATTCAATGGGTTAGAATCATGTAATTGGTGTGATTTTTGCACTGTGACTCGCTTCTATTGGCATGATTGAATTGACCGTCTTGATCGACGATCAAGCATCCACCAATTTGGTTTTTTAGTATTTTCTCAATATTATGATATTAACTAAAAAAGTAAAAATATAAGATATATATATATATATATATATATATATAATTTATTTAGTAATTCAAAATAATTATTTTTCCGTATTTTCATTTCAGCGAGGTTTTTCCTGTAATACTTAAAGAAACCCTAAAAATTTGAAAATTTCCTGAGAAATTTCTAAGCCAAGAAATTGCCAAGAACAAGATGCCTCTATGCCCAACATGCACCATACATGGGACCTAAACTATTGTTATGAGAATAATTCATCAGGGTTGCATGTTCTAGATGGATGAATGGTTCAATGGTTGGGATAAACCTATTGGTGGGGACCAAGAGGATTCTCACGGTGGATAACCTGAGAAAAAGGAGTATGCCCATAGTTAATATCTGTCTTTGCTGTACGAAGAACAGAGAATTTATCAACCATATGCTGCTTTTCTGTCCTTTCATCTTTCGGATTTGGAAAGATTTTCTCAATTACTTTAATATGAGGTGGTGTTTTCCTGGTTCTGATACCCTTCTTCTCAAAGCTTGGCATGGGGTTAGATTGGGCAAGCATAGGACGCACTTGTGGCAAATGGCAATCATTATTATTTGGTGGTCAGTTCAGGAAGAAAGAAACGATAGATGCTTTAGGAACTTCTCAAACTCAGAAGCGGTTGTCGCGAGCAAAGCTAAGCGGCTATTGATCAAATGGGCTGTCTATGGAGTGGGCCTAAAGGATGTTGATTTTCTTTTTCTTGGAGTCTAGCCATTGATTGCCTCCTCGGCGATGTCTCTTTTCTCTCCTGCTTTGTATCCCCTTTCCTTTTCTAATATATATTCAGTGACTTCTCAAAAAAAAAAAAAAATTGGTTGGGATAAATCTCAAATTTGAGTAGCATGAAAACATTCAAGGGTTTGGACAAACTTCAGATTTGAGTAGCATGAAAACAGAAGGGTCAAAGAGACCCCCCAAAACTAAACTCTTATGTTTTAGTCCGATGGGTCAACTCCAAGACACGATCTTACTCGACCAGTACATTTTGAATTGATTTTTAATAAATAACCTATTAATTTAAGTAATTATCATTGGAGTACCTTCCGCATAGATTTTTAATCGAAGTTAGGGTTAGCTATGTGAGCAAAAGGGATGGGCAGCTCAGGTGGACCCCACGGCGATGTTTATGTAAAATCCACTCCCGTCACTGGGTGCTTCACTGCATGTTAGGTGAACCACATAATTGCAAACGGTGTGCTTAGGGCAACACTTACCCTCCAAATTATCCCCCTTGGCATGGCACACCTGAATCCTGATTTTTGGGCCCTAGGCCTAAATTTTGGTGTGGTATGCATTGTTCGAAGTATCTCCAATGTTATCTATAACTCTAGCTTAATGATACCAATAACGCTAGTAGCAATATCTATAATACTAATAGAATAAGCAGTTTTAGGTAACATTGTAGTGTGAAATATCACCAATGTATCGCCAATATTTTCAACTGTGTAAATTTTAGGTGTCACTTGTATTACCGATGTATTGATATCGCCACCATATTATCAATATTTTTGACTAAGTAAATTTCAGGTGTTACTTTTTATTGCCAATGTATTACTAATATTTTGATAATATCATCAATGTATCGATGTTACAAAAGAAATAAATCTATTTATTTAAAAAAAATCATTTCAATTTTTATTTATTTATTTATTTTATAGCCATATAGTTGTATGCAATGTTCAATTTATTAAAGATCATATCACAACATTATCATTATCACAAAATAAGTGATATTGAGACCACACTTTTTATTTCCTTTTCAATAGTTGTCGATGATTTATTGGCAAAATATCATGTTTTGTCAATATTCAACCATATGTATTTTAACGTCTCCTAAAATTTTACTAAAAATTTCTACCATTTTCTCCATGTTTCTCCAATGTCCGATATTGTTTCTATATCCCCAGCCAATGAAACTTATAGCAATACTGATACTTTGAACAGCGGTGCCAACAATGATGGCCTGTAATGGTTGGAGTGAATTCATATAATCATCAAGGTGGACCTTGTAAAAGTAAATGGTTGGAGTGAATTCTTATAATCATCAGAGTTGGCTCCGTACAAGTATAGGAAGCCCACTTGCCCACCCCGTTCTTTTTTTCTTCCCTTTTGTTTCATCAGTGCATGGAGACCTTCCCATCCACCTAGTTGCATTTGGAATCTATGACATCCGCATCACCTATCTGGACCGTTCATTACTGACTGTCGGATCTCTGCGCTGCGAATGCCCATCATCCACGGTCTGTAATGGATTGTCTCACCAAATGGACGGTACTCTAAAAAGAAAAAAGAAAATGAAAGAAGGGAAAAAAGAAAAAAAAAAACAACGAACAGAAGTTCCATACCATCGAGTTTGAGCATTTTCTCCACTTAGAATCTGATGGCCGTGATGTTGAATTCCTTTAGAGAAGTTCCTAAATCAGATGGGGATAGGGAATCCTAACCTCTGATCCATGGACACTTGTTTGTTGAAATAGAACCATTGGACATTTCTTATTTTAACCATCCAATAAATGTCCAACAATCCAAAAGTCTAATAATCAAATAACCCTAATTTCTCATAACACATCTAATCTAGGACCCGTAATTTGGACATGTTTAGTTGAATAACAATGCATGCCTGCCTGTTTGAAAGGTCATATAAGTGGGCCTGAATGCTAGAAAGCATGAGCCAACGGTATCTAGACGATTTGGATAGGACCTTTCCAAGAGCCATAAATGGATAGCCATATGGACCTTTCCAAGGGCCATAAATGTATAGCCTTCTACTGGTACTCCATCACTAGGGGTGTACACGAACCGAGCTAGCTCGGTTAGCTCGCTCCACTTGACTCGAATTCAAAGCTCAGTTCCAGCCGGGTCGAGCTGATTTTTTGCGCTCAAAAATGAGTTCGAGCGGGCCCCAGCTCAACTCGACTCGGATCGAATCCAGCTTAAATCGAACTTGGATTGTTTGCCATTGATGTTGCTCACCATGTGTTTGATAAAATGACTTAACGAAGTGTGGCTGGTGGCAAGGTATGTACATGAAACAACTACCCTTTTTTTTTTCTTGGTTTTTCTTGGTTTTTATGTTGCTTAGAAGGTGTTTGATAAAATACATGTGAAACCGTTTTTCTTGGTTTTTATGTTGCTTAGAAGGTTTTTGATAAAATACATGTGAAACCATTGCCTCTGCTTCACATACAGAGGGATTTTGAAGGTGCAGTCCAGGTGTTTGTGGAAATGCAGCAATAACGAACTCGGCTCGATCTTGGCTCGAACCGGCCCAAGCTGCTGACTGAACCGAGCCGAGCTGGCCAGTCAGGCTCAAGGACCGAGCTGAGCTGAGTCAAGCTGAGGCCAGCACGATTCGATGTACACCCCCATCCATCACGGCACTACAGCCGCAAGATAGAAGTATTCCACCCCACTAATCCATGGCCAGGATAGCTCACTGATGCAATCAATGGCCTTATCCCATGATCAGATCCTATGGACACAGTCTTTTTCTCTCTTTTATTTGCAGTTATGATGTGTGTAGTTAAGTGAGGGGAAACCATGAGGGACCCACATGAGTAAATACATATGTAAGAAAAGATCCATAGATGGTGAAGAAGGGCATTCCTCCACATGGCATTTCCAAAGCATGGTACTTAAATGTTTAGAACAAAGGGCCAAAGCAAGGGAACATTTACATGAACACAACAAAGATTCTTGAAGTTGTATTCAAATTCTAACCACTCCAATATTAGAAAGAGATAAATACATGCAGGAATACTTTACATAATCACCTGAGAGTATGCTCTGGCCAAGCAAACTACTGAAACTTCTTTTGCTTGTCTCTTGGGCTGATCGACGAGGTCGAGCTAGCACTTTGCAAATCCGTCAAAGAGAAGGATCTTGCCGAGATAGACCACTGGGGTGCCGGAGTGCTGAGTGAAGATCTCACATGTGGGCCTGGTGGCAGTGGCAGCCAAGGCTCATGGTCCTCACTCGTGTTGCTCTCAGAGCTGCTCATGGCAACAGCGAGGGCCAATGTGCTTCGGCTGGAATTGGTGGGTCTCTTGGATATACCACAGCTGCTATTCCTCAGGGGACTGTTACGGTTCCTCTCCCAGATGTTACGGTTCCTCTCCCAGGTGAAATCGTTCATTTGCTTATTTAGATTAGGATGAAAGGTGGACACTAAGATCATCATGATCCAAAACTTCTCCAACCCCAAGAATGTTTCAATGGTGGGCGTGCAATCTCAACTGTATCTTCTTGTATGGTCAATTAGAGTTATGAATATAACTGATTATCTTGGCTCATTCCCTAAAATGTGAGGCCAAAATGGATGAGCGCTATGGATGATAAAGAAACACTGCGGTGGGCAACACCATCTTAAGGCGAAAATGGTCCATTGCATCAAAATCAAACTAATGCCCTTTCTAGTTAACTCTCTTTCAATTGAAATCAAATTTGTAGTTAAGGTAACAACTTCAGACGTGGCCGACTCCCATAATAGCGTATCATCTTGACTTGATTTTGTTTACTCCATTTGTTTGTTTTAGTAAGTACCAATTCAGATTCTTTTCCTACCAATATCGAATGGAATAGAATATGTCGAACAAAATCTTCTTCATATATATATATATATATAGCTAAGGAGCCACTTTCATGGGACATTAATAACATGCCTAACTTTAAATGGCACATAGGGTGACCTATCATTTATTTGAACGAATAATTCATTCATATAACCAGGAGCAAGTCATTGTGTAAAAGTCATGCCAATTAAATGATCTGAAGTGTAGGACGAATAACATAAAAAATGGATGGCTAAGATTAAATGAAGAAACAAAATAGCTCCATCTGCTAGATAAATCACACTTTGTATGGCTAATGATTCCAAAGTATTACTTTTGATTGATTATTCTAAACATGTGATCTATGGATATTAAACAACAGATGATTGTAACTTTTTGACCATATTCAATGGGTTAGAATCATGTAATTGGTGTGATTTTTGCACTATCACTCGCTTCTATTGGCATGATTGAATTGACTGTCTTAATCGACGATCAAGCATCCACCAATTTGTTTTTTTAGTATTTTCCCAATATTATGATACCAACTAAAAAAGTAAAAATATAAGATATTCATATATATATATATATATATATATATATATATAATTTATTTAGTAATTCAAAATAATTATTACGTATTTTCATTTCAGCGAGGTTTTTCCTGTAATACTTAAAGAAACCCTAAAAATTTGAAAATCTCTCGAGAAATTTCTGTGCCAAGAAATTGCCAAGAATAAGATGCCTCTATGCCCAACATGCTACATACATGGGACCTAAACTATTGTTATGAGATAGTTCATCAGGGTTGCATGTTCTAGATGGATGAATGGTTCAATGGTTGGGATAAACCTGTTGGTGGGGACCAAGAGGATTCTCACGGTAGATAACCTGAGAAAAAGGAGTATGCCTATAGTTAATTTCTGTCTCTGCTGTATGAAGAACGAAGAATTTATCGACCATCTGCTGCTTTTCTGTCCTTTCATCTTTCAGATTTGGAAAGATTTTCTCAATTACTTTAATATGAAGTGGTGCTTTCCTGGTTTTGTTAGCCTTCTCGTCAAAGCTTGGCATGAGGTTAGATTGGGCAAGCATAGGATGCACTTGTGGCAAATGGCAATTATTGTCATTTGGTGCTCGGTTTAGGAAGAAAGAAACGATAGATGCTTTAGGGACTTCTCAAACTCGGAAGCGTTGTCGCCAGCAAAGCTAAGCGGCTATTGATCAAATGGGCTATCTATGCAGTGGGCCTAAAGGATGTTGATTTTCTTTTTCTTGGAGTCTAGCCATTGATTGCCTCCTTGGCGATGTCTCTTTTCTCTATTGCTTTGTATCCCATTTTCCTTTTCTAATATATATTCAGTGACTTTTCAAAACAAAACAAAAACAAAAAACGGTTGAGATAAATCTCAAATTTGAGTAGCATGAAACCATTCAAGGGTTTGGACAAACCTCAGATTTGAGTAGCATGAAAACAGAAGGGTCAAAGAGACCCCCCAAAACTAAACTCTTATGTTTTAGTCGGATGGGTCAACACCGAGACACGATATTACTCAACCAGTACATTTTGAATTGATTTTTAATAAATACCCTATTAATTTAAGTAATTATCATTGGAGTACCTTCCGCATAGATTTTTAATCGAAGTTAGCGTTAGCTATGTGAGCAAAAGGGATGGGCGGCTCAAGTGGACCCCACGGCGATGTTTATGTAAAATCCACTCCCGTCACTGGGTGCTTCATTGCATGTTAGGTGAACCACATAATTGCAAACGGTGTGTTTAGGGCAACACTCACCCTCCAAATTATCCCCCTTGGCATGGCACACTTGAATCCTGATTCTTGGGCCCTAGGCCTAAATTTTGGTGTGGTATGCATTGTTCAAAGTATCTCCAATGTTATCCATAACTCTAGCTTAATGATACCAATAATGCTAGTAGCAATATCTATAATACTAATAGAATAAGAAGTTTTAGGTAACATTGTAGTGTGAAATATCACCGATGTATCGCCAATATTTTCAACTGTGTAAATTTTAGGTGTCACTTGTATTACCGATGTATTGATATCGCCACCATATCGTCAATATTTTTGACTATGTAAATTTCAGGTATTACTTTTTATTGCCAATGTATTACTAATATTTTGATAATATCATCATTGTATCGATGTTACAAAAGAAATAAATCTATTTATTAAAAAAAAAATTCATTTCAATTTTTATTTATTTATTTTATAGCCATATAGTTGCATGCAATGTTCAATTTATTAAAGATCATATCACAACATTATCATTATCACAAAATAAGTGATATTGAGACCACACTTTTTATTTCCTTTTCAATAGTTGTCGATGATTTATTGGCAAAATATCATGTTTTGTCAATATTCAACCATATGTATTTTAACATGTCCTAAAATTTTACTAAAAATTTCCACCATTTTCTCCATGTTTCTCCAATGTCTGATATTGTTTCTACATCCCCAGCCAATGAAACTTATAGCAATACTGATACTTTGAACAGCGGTGGCAACAATGATGGCCTGTAATGGTTGGAGTGAATTCATATAATCATCAAAGTGGACCTTGTAAAAGTAAATGGTTGGAGTGAATTCTTATAATCATCAGAGTTGGCTCCGTACAAGTACAGGAAGCCCACTTGCCCACCCCGTTCTTTTTTTCTTCCCTTTTGTTTCATCAGTGCATGGAGACCTTCCCATCCACCTAGTTGCATTTGGAATCTATGACATCCGCATCACCTATCTGGACCGTTCATTACTGACTGTCGGATCTCTGCGCTGCGAATGCCCATCATCCACGGTCTGTAATGGATTGTCTCACCAAATGGACGGTACTTTAAAAAGAAAAAAGAAAAAGAAAGAAGGGAAAAAAAAAAAAAAAACAACGAATAGAAGTTCCGTACCATCGAGTTGAGCATTTTCTCCACTTCGAGAAGTTCCCAAATCAGATGGGGATAGGGAATCCTAACCTCTGATCCAGGGACACTTGTTTGTTGAAATAGAACCATTGGATATTTTTTATTTTAACCGTCCAATAAATGTCCAACAATCCATAAGTCTAATAATCAAATAACCCTAATTTCTCATAACACATCTAATCTAGGACCCGTAATTTGGGCATGTTTACTTGAATAACCATGCATGTCTGCCTATTTTGAAAGGTGTGTTATGAGAAATTGGGCATATTTTTTATTTTAACCGTCCAATAAATGTCCAACAATCCATAAGTCTAATAATCAAATAACCCTAATTTCTCATAACACATCTAATCTAGGGCCCGTAATTTGGGCATGTTTACTTGAATAACCATGCATGTCTGCCTATTTTGAAAGGTCAGATGAGTGGACCTGAATGCTAGAAAGCATGAGCCAACGGTATCTAGATGATTTGGATGGGACCTTTCCAAGAGCCATAAATGGATAGCCTTCTACTGGTACTCCATCAGTAGGGTGTACACGAACCGAGCTAGCTCGGTTAGCTTGCTCTACTCAAGCTCGATTCAAAGCTCAGTTCCAGCCGGGTCGAGCTGATTTTTTGAGCTCAAAAATGAGTTCGAGCAGGCCCCAACTCGACTCGACTCAGATCGAATCCAGCTTGAATCGAACTCGGATCGTTTGCCATTGATGTTGCTCACCATGTGTTTGATAAAATGACTTAACAAAGTGTGGCTGGTGGCAAGGAAGGTATGTACATGAAACAAATCCCCTTTTTTTCTTGGTTTTTATGTTGCTTAGAAGGTGTTTGATAAAATACACGTGAAACCATTGTTTCTGTTTCACATACAGAGGTATTTTGAAGGTGCAGTCCAGGTGTTTGTGGAAATGCCTCAATGGCAAACTCGGCCTGAGCTGGCCCGAGCTGCTGACTGAACTGAGCCGAGCTGGCCAGTCAGGCTCGAGGACCGAGCCGAGCTGAGGTCAGCTAGTGGCCGAGCCAAGTCAAGCTGAGGCCAGCTGGATTCGATGTACACCCCCATCCATCACGGCACTACAGCCGCAAGATAAAAGTATTCCACCCCACCAATCCATGGCCAGGATAGCTCACTGATGCAATCAATGGCCTTATCCCATGATCAGATCCTATGGACACTGTCTTTTTCTCTCTTTTATTTGCAGTTATGATGTGTGTAGTTAAGTGAGGGGAAACCATGAGGGACCCACATGAGTAAATACATATGTAAGAAAAGATCCATAGATGGTGAAGAAGGGCATTCCTCCACATGGCATTTCCAAAGCATGGTACTTGAAATATTTAGAACAAAGGGCCAAAGCAAGGGAACATTTACATGAACACAACAAAGATTCTTGAAGTTGTATTCAAATTCTAACCACTCCAATATTAGAAAGAGATAAATACATGCAGGAATACTTCACATAATCACCTGAGAGTATGCTCTGGCCAAGCAAACTACTGAAACTTCTTTTGCTTGTCTCTTGGGCTGATCAAAGAGGTCGAGCTAGCACTTTGCAAATCCGTCAAAGAGAAGGATCTTGCCGAGATAGACCACTGGGGTGCCGGAGTGCTGAGTGAAGATCTCACATGTGGGCCTGGTGGCAGTGGCAGCCAAGGCTCATGGTCCTCACTCGTGTTGCTCTCGGAGCTGCTCATGGCAACAGCGAGAGCCAATGTGCTTCGGCTGGAATTGGTGGGTCTCTTGGATATACCACAGCTGCTATTTCTCAGGGGACTGTTACGGTTCCTCTCCCAGATGTTACCGTAGGCTAAAAGATTCTTGCGCTTCCTGGTGTAGGAATTCTCAGGTTTTCCTAGATCGTTTGCAGAAGCGGAAGACGTGTCTGCCAAGCTGGTGAAGGATTTTGACTTGCCACAGTAGAATCTGGAGATGCCTCGCCTGCACAAGTACATTGGACAGATATGAATCAAGGTTTTCCGTATCCGTTACGATACGCCCATAAAGGCCAATATGTATAGGTAACGGCTATGACCGTTACGCGATACGGGGGTGAAGCAGGACAGTTGGTTTTTTGGGACCATATCTACCGTTACGGTGGTCGTAAAGGCCGTTATGGGGCATAATGACCGTTACCCTCGTAACAGTCGAAAAACAGCCTCCCCCCCCCCCTGCCCTTTTTTTTTCTCATTCCAAAAACTTACTAAGTTTTTAATATTAAAATCGTAGATTAAAATGATTTGAGCGAATAGAAGCTCCAATGGATCGTTACAAATTCACTAGACAGCCCGATGCGTGGATCGTTACACTACCATAAACATGTTCAAAACAAAAAATGAATACATATTTGGAATATTTACATTATTCTTGATTTTATAAATATTTTTTCTGAATTTTTCGAGCAATAGAAAATTTTCAACCGTTACAGTGGTCATAACAGTTGTTACGCCCCCGGTATCGGCCGTTACAGCCGATACCCGTATCGGTAATGGCGGAGACCGTTGTAGTCACTGTTACCGATATGGAATACCTTGATATGAACTAAGGGACTGCTTTCTTGGTAACAACATCAGGAATTGCAAATGGCCCACAAGCTAAGAAAGCCTTTTAAAAAATAAAAATAAAAAAATTTATAAAGATGAAGCAATTTATCAAGGCAGAGCCAAAGAGAACAAAACAAGAAAAGGAAACAAAACAAAACTGTACAGAAAGGAAAAGGTAACTAACCCTAGAAAAAAAACAAAAAAAAAAAACACCCTGAAACTAAAATACAACAAGAGGACCCGACCCCCACAAACCCTAGGGTGCCCAATCCCTAAACAACGCACTAACCCAAGCCAGAAACCCCGCCGTCGACTCTCTTATCACTGAAACAACAATGATTCCGCTCATTCCAAATTACCCATAGGGCCACTAGCATTGCTAACCTTCATTTCTTTCCGCCGAGCAGACCCCCTGAACAGGCATGCCAAAAACAGAAGAAATGGGCTATAGAAGAGGGCACCTCCCAAGAAATCTCCTCGAGGGAAAGGATTCAATTGCAAATTCTAATAGCACTTGATTGATCGTTACAAGTGGAACCATCCATGGTTTTTCTTTATGGAATGAGCATCTATTAATAGCATAACTCCGTGAAATACTCGCACAATAGCTGTCACCTGCAAGAGGACTGCACAGAGCATTTCTGTGGCCCAACTCAGGTGGGCCCACAAGGGCTAGACTCCTACAGTCCTATGTTCAAGATTTAAAATTGGTATGTCAGGTACGGCCCAGCATCGCCATGTACCTGGGTGTTTTGGGCTGATACAGCCGTGTCATTCATGGACAATACCTGGTAATAGGTACCGGTTTCAGGATGATATTGACCTTGCTTGTGTTGGTTTTGCACTATTTAAAAAATGGCAGTGAGCCAGTGACCCATCCTCCTCACATGTTGCAGTGATATACAGCTATCCAATTCCAGACCCATCCAAATAGTGGATGGAGCATGTCTCTAAAATCACAGTGATCAAGCAATCTTAAAGTATCTTCAGAAACTGGTGGTGAGTATAGCTATATGCACTGGTACCGTCCATCAAAAATATCGCCGTATTAGCCAAAAACAGCCTGATATATTGGTGATATGACCCCATATTGGTGGTGAACGATACAGGATTCGATATGCCAATTTAAAATCTTGAATCCTAAATCATCCAATTACTGCTATCAAATGGATGGTTAAAAGTAAAATAGTGTGTGGTCCAAATTCAAAGGGCAAAAAAGTTAGTTACTACTATGTTCTCAGTGCATATTTTCAGCTATTCTCCATCCATAGTTGGGTCAGGGATTTGCAGTCTGGATTGCTGCTATCAAATGGATGTTTAAAAATAAAATAGTGCAAATTCGAAGAGAAAAATCAGATGGTTAATACCATGTTGTTAGTGCAATTTCTTGGTTAAGTTCCATCTACAGTTGGGTCAGTGATTTGCATGGTTAGGATTGTAGTACAACTATGCCATTGTATGTTTGAAGAGTCGCCGCCATTTTTAGGTGAGAATCTAACCTAGGTGTAGTCCTCTCCACAAAATAAATGGAATTTTTTTCAGTTTCAGAGTAAAAGAGGCTGCAAATTAAAACACCATAATTGCCAAATCACATATTTCTCTGTGAAATGTTTAGAAAATAATTTCTCAATTCTGGAACAACAGCTAAACTAATAATAAGATCTGAACACTAAACAAGAACCAATTTTCCAGATCCAAAATAAATAACGATAATAATAAATACATCCAAAATAAACGACAATGCCAAGTAGATAATAATAACAAGGGAAATAAAAAATCAAACACAATAGAAAAGAATGAATATTTCCAGTTTACAAGTTCACTTTATAATGAATTCACAATAAAATAAGAACTTCCCAAAAACCACTTTCTCCAATTTTCAAGATGAATTTCCATTTCAAATGCAATTCTTCTAAATAATTCAATTTCCAAACAAAACCCTAAAACCCAAATCATTCAATTAAAATTTAAAAAAAAAAAAAAAAAGAGTAGAAGAAGAAAAGAAAAAATCTCTATATCCTATTTTTCACTTTCTAATCAATCCCATTGAATAAACTCAAACAACAAGATTGATGAAATTTGAACTCATGTTTTTTTAATGCATGCACCCCTTTTAATTTGTCTCTTGTTATTTTGTCGTTTTTTTTAATAACAAAATTCACAAAATAACAAAGTAAAAAGGGGGATGTATTAAAATTGGGGGTGTATATGTCATTTCCCAAGCAAAAATCCTTTTTACTCAATTCTCAAAACCTTCTTCATCTAAATTCACCTACCAAATAAAAAACCCTAATAAAATTTCCAAGAAACCCTAGGAATTCAATCGTCAATACCTGATCGGCAATGACTCCTCCAACGCATCCATCGTATCCAACGGCCCCTTATACGAGCTCTGCACCTCCTCCGAATCATCCTCACCATCAGATCTCCCCCGTGAACAGCAATCGCTGTTCCTCCCGATCGAAGAAGAGCTGCAAGAAGCCGACTCCTCTTCCTCCTCCCTCCTCCGATCCACCGCCGGTAACCGCCGGTCTTCCGGCACCATCGCACCTGCCATTTTCCTGCCGGACTCCGGCGACTCGAAGATCGAGATGCAGGGAGGTATCGTGCGGATGAATCCCGACCGTTCCATTGAGCTGCTGCTGCTATCCAAGGCGATCGACATCATCCGATTCCCCCAAAAATTCCCAGAAAAATCAAAAGAAAAGCTCCTATATGGGATTTAAATGGAGATTGGAGTTAGGGTTACGGTTTTGTTTTAGCTGTCGATCACTGTCACGTGCCGATCGGACGCTATCACGTGCGCGACGGATTTTCCGCCATGGCTGAGATTTCTCTTTGAGAGAGAGAGAGAGAGAGAGTAGAGAATAAACAAACAAGGAGAGCCTTATCCCCTCGAATACGGAAACTCCCATTTCCAGTCGCGCGTGTAGATAACCCGAACTCGAACACTTCACACGTGCATACGTGTCATGAGTGTGTGAGATCAGGGACGTTCATTACACTTTCCCATATTCTCGGTGAAGGTTTTATGTCCTAAAAATAGGCGAGAGTTCACCAAGTGAACCAATGCATGTTTGAATGTGGACCACTCGTTTTACTTTCGTAAGTCAAAACACTTTATATATGTATGGCCCACCTGCTGAGCGGACACAGTAAATCTCTTGGCCGTTGAACAGTTGTAATGTGAAGATAGACATCTCACACGTGCGCCATATCTGCAAGTTGGGCGGTGCTTGAGTCTCCAGCCAGTGCCACTAATCATCAAACGTGTAATTCTAATTCCAGATGCAGGATTTTCAAGCGCCAAAAAAGGCTCCCACACGTGTGCGGCATCCAGGATGTTCATAGGGTGAGATCAACGGTGCTTAACAAAAGAATAGGATATCCATCCATCATGCAGGTCACACGTGAACGAAGGAACGGACGGCTAGAAAATTTAATAACTAATATCTGTATATATATTTTTATTTTGGCTCTCATAAGGAGTTAGCCAGTCCTGACATATGAGGAAGCACATAGACTCTTCTGGGACGTCTGATGAACGTTCCAGATTCTAAAAAGGTGTGCCACGTCAGTAGTTGTGGTGCAATTGTGCTTGGCGCTTGTAGGTGACGCGTGTGGAATTTTCATTCTATCTAATCCGCTCCAACCGGAAGAAGACGGGTATTGTATAGTGGTCTCGATACCACTGTAGTATACTGTATCCTGGTTTGCACCATTTCCTCTCCACGTGACCCGCGATCGTTGGTCACAACCTACTCAGGACGGAACGCAGCTTGTCTGTAATAACCCGCGGCTACACAGATCCCCTGCAACCCAAAGCTCTGTGGGGCCCACCATGATGTTTTTATTAGATCTACTCCGTCCATCTATTTATTCAGATCATTTTAGGGTATCAACCAAAACATGAGGAGATCCGAAACTCAGGTAGACCAAACCGAAAGAAACAGTGGGGATGGAGACACCGCAGTTGAAGTCTTCCAGGGGCTCACCGTGGTGTTTAGATGCTATGCAATCCGTTCATAAGGTGGTTCTAAATGGATGAAGGGAAAAGACAAATATAATCCTGATCCAAAACTTACGTGACCCACTAATGTAACGTCCTGTTCAATCAGAACGTTATCCCGAGGCATCCACGTAAGATTTGCCGCAGGACTGGTCGTTAAACCGCTCGTGTGTAGGATACCACTAACAAATTAACCCACGATTATCCCATTAAGGCAGACCTGTCTAATTATGATCAAGCCATATACCCTGTTTGCACTTAGCAACAGCTTGTGCGGGCCATGCAACGGTCAAGGAAGGTCAGAAAAATCTAAAAATTGGGGAAACCGTAAATCTCACTAGGCTTGTGGTCCAACAGGGACCACGGACTCAGTAGACGTTTAGAAATTAATTATCTACGCCGTCCAAATGGCACTTGCCAAGCGCAACTCGCCCCAGCCTTGACCTAAAGGCTAGAATTTAAATTTGGCACTTTTAAATGAAACTGAGATATTAGGCTTTGTAGCCGTCGGATTTCTTCTACATTTACGGTGAAGGCTTAAAATATTTTTCTACGCCCGTCCATAAAATCTAGAACCAGATCGTGAAACGGTGACCGTTGATCGCAAATCGGACCTTTGCGGTAAAACCCCGCATTCGTTTGGCTTCAAACTTCGCACGACTTTTTATCAGGCTATGAGGCTCCTATCCTATAAATTTAGTGGCCAGGGGGGCATCAGAACCGCCCCAATAGCCAGAATGGACCCCACATGACCATTTAATGATCAGAACCGTACGAGAAAACCTCGCGTCCGTTTGTCTTCAAATTTTGCACAACCCCTCATCGGGCCATTAAACACCTACACTCCAAATTTGTTGGCCAAAGGGGTGATAGAGCTGCCCCAAAGCCAAAAGGGGTCGTAGAGGGTCATTGTAGGAATAATGTTAGAAATTAAGGCCATTTGGCCAAAACCTAGAAAATAAAACCGTCTTTGACTTTCTCTCTCACTCACTTCCACAAGAGTAACAAAGGAGAGGAGAGAGTGAAGAAAGAAGAGAGAGAAAGGAGAGGTAGGAAGAGAGGGAAGGTGGGCCGTAGTTGAAGGTGGGGCCTAGGGGAAGTCAAGTCTTGCAACTCCTTCCCTCTTCCTCAAGAAATCCCACATCTACCGCTCCAAGCTTGATTTCCAACCGATTGGAGAGGTAAACACCCATCTTTTGGTAATCTTTTGTGTTAAGCTAGGTTTTACATGTAATCCTAATATGCAAGTTCATTTGACTCAGAATTTTTACGAATCCACCCGCGAGTTTGGCAACCCTAGATCGTTTCCTAGAGCTCTCAGCGATCCATAGGTGCGGACTATTATTCTTAAGTGGCCTAACACCAAATTTAGTATGAATCTAATGATTATATTTGATTGGGTGATGTATTTAGAAAATCTAGAAAAAACTTAGGCAAGACTTTACAATTTTGATCATCTAAGTTAACATGTAATGATTATAGAATGTTTGTTGTTCCTCAACATGATTGGGCATAAATTTTATAATTGTTTGTTCATTCATTACTTGATTTTTGTACAATGTTACCTTATAACATGTATGATCCAATAACCCTTGTGTATTTTGTACTATGAGATATATGAAATTTTTGGCTTCCTTACTAACCCACATAATACACTTGCACATTTATTTCGTAATAATGTTAGTAGTTACATTTACAGATAACTTGAATTTATATGCTTAATGTATGACTACTTGACATCACTTGTACTAGATGATAAACCCTAATTTGTTGAAATGTTATTGAATACCATCAAATCCCTAGGTTGCTCAGGAAACTGAGGTGAGAGAAGGCAGTCCCGTTGGTAGGACTTTCCTGAGGCTAGGCCAACGGATTTTGACGGATGCAAATGGGCGACAGTAGTTGGACTTCATGGGTCACTTGTATCCGATGTCGTCCGTCACATACTTGCCTGGACTCGCACGGTCTAGTCCACGTACTGACCAACCATATTTGTTAACCCTGTCTGCTCACGCCTGTATGGAATATAGAACACCCTTCAACCATTGAAGCCCATTGATAACCATTTGAAACCGATCCACTAACTCGAGAGCCGGACATGGTGGAATGGGACACTGTGACCGAGTTATCAGCCTACGCTGGGGTGACGAGTCTCCCCGTAGTGACCGCTAGCGATCCCTATTCTCAACACTCCTCATGTGCTTGAATCAGGGATGGGGGACCCGATGAGATCAAGGATCACGGGGTCCTGGCCTCACACGTTAAGTGGCCTTGGCCCGCAGCCAGTTGAGAGCATTAATACGTGAGGTGTACTAGTTTTTTCAATCTGCTGGATGAACGGAATTAATTAAAAACTCGGCTAACATTATCACGACCGCATCGCACTAGTTAGGTTGGCGACTCGGCAGTCGAGGTGCAATGAGGGAGTGTTGGTCATATGCGATCATTAGACGAAGTCGCTCAAGGGAGTGTTGTTACAAGGGCATACATCATATCATATTCCATGCATTTGCATTAACAAGATTAGTTAGGACTTTATGAATTTATGCATTTTATTAAATTTATAATATAATTGATGTTTATGTAACATAAGACTAATAACACCCACTGAGTTGATCACTCACTCCTACTCTGGGACGGTGTTTTAAAATACCAACCAGACTCTTCATTAGTTGTAGGTGGTGCCGAGTTTGAGGAGCCGAGCAACGCTGGCATTGATGAGGAGAGTGAGCTGTCCTATTTCCAGCTGATGGGTGGCTCACCATAGATTTATCAGCCTATTTTGGATCGCTGAGTGATGGACTCAGTGTATCATTCTTTCGAACATATCAATTTTTTTTATTTTGTTGGGCAATGCCTTGTGTGACCCATTGTTATATCTTTTGGACTTGTATATACTTTGCCATTTCCATTTCAGTAGACTGTCGTGATTGTGGTTCATGTTTCAAATAATTTCATACTGCGCATTAATCCTGATTAAATTGCAAAACAGTAAAATTGGATATAAGTGATACCCGAAAACTTGGGAGTTGAATGTATGCACGACCCCCCAATTTTCAGGGCTTTACAACTAAGGTTTCAACGGTGGTCGTTCAATCCTTACTCGTGTAGCCCACTTCAGGTCCGAATGTCATTAATGTTAAGCATAATCTTCTAAAATGAGCTAAAGAAACTGATCAACGGAGTGGATATATCACAAACGGTTCAGTGAATCGGGAAACAACCGAACTCGGTGGATCCGTAACTGTGGGGCCCACCGTGCTGTGTGTTTTTTTTATATCTACGCGGTTCATCCATTTTTCCAGATTATTTCATGTTATATGCCCAAAAAAATTAATCATATACAAATCTCAAGTGGACCACACCACAAGCTACAGTGGTGATTGAACTCCCACCATTAAAAACTTCGTGGGGCTATAAGAGTTTTGGGTGAAGCTGATAGGTTTCCTTTTCCAGACGAGGATTGCGTCCTACCCCATCCCGGACGGTTATCTGTCCGGGCAGGGCTCTGTGGGGCCCACCATTACGTAAGTATTTTATCCACACCGTTAATCATTTTTATTTAGTCATTTTAATTTATAAACAAAAAATTGAGGTAGTTCCAGGGCTTAAGTGGACCACAGAGTGGGGATTTAACGTCCACTATTAAAAACTTCTTGGGAGCTGGAGAAGTGCCAGATCAAGCTGAAATTTGTGTTTTCACTTCATCCAAGTCTGCGTGACCTTATTAATAGGTTGTATGGTAAAAAAACATCTTGGTGGCACTTAGAAAGGTTTCAACAGTGGGTGTCATTATCTGTAACGCACTGAAATTCGGGGGTCGTGCATACACTCGACTCCCGCGTTCCCGGGGTCACTTATGACTGGTTTTCGTTAATATGCGCTTAAATCAAGTTTTAAATGCACAGCTTGTAATTTCCTAGAACACGAAGCACCAACACACATGTCTACTGAAATAAGGAGATCAAGTATATATATATACAAGTTCAAAAGAATATAAGTGGGTCGCACAAGGCGCCGCCCAACAAAATCACAAAAGAATGATATGTCCAAAAGAATAGGACTGAGCCCACAACTCAGCGATCCAAATTCCACCCGTCAAGCTGATGGAGAGCCACCCATCAACTGAAAGTAGGACAGCTCGTCCTCCTCGTCTAAGCTCGCGTCGACAGGCTCCTCGTACTCCTCATCACCTGCAGCTATAGTGGTGTCTGGTTGGTGTTTTAAAACACCGTCCCAGAGTGGGAGTGAGTGATCAACTCAGTGGGTGCCATTAGTCTTAAGTTGTAACAAACATCAGTTATAATATGAATTTAATGAAAAACATTCATTCATAAACAACTGACTACTTTTATTAATGTATGTACATGATGGATGATATGATGCATGCTCTCACCACAACTATCCCTCAAGCGACTCCATCTAACGATCGCATATAACCAACACTCCCTCAGAGCGATCTCGACTTCCAAATCGCCACCCTAACTAATGCGATGAAATGCGATCGTGTTAGTCGAGTCCTTAGTTAAGTCCATTCATCGAGCAGGTTGGGGAATCTGATATACCCCACATATCAAATGCCCTGAACTAGTTACAAGGTCAAGACCCCCCAATGTGTGAGGCCAAGACCTCGCGATCCTTGTTCCCGTCGGGTTCCCCGTCCCCTACTTCAAGCACACGGGGGGTTTTGAAAGAAAGGGATAGCTCGCGGTCACTACGGGGAGGCGCATCACCTCAGCGTAGGCCGACAGCTCAGACACAGTGTCCCATTCCACCATGCCCGGCTCATAAGACTGTGGATCGATATTCCATTCGTTATCAATGGGCTACAATGATAGTAGGGTGTTCCAGATTCCATACATAAGTGAGCAAACATGGTTAACAAACAGGGTTTGACAGTAAATAGGCTAGACCACACGAGTCACGCGAGCACGTGACTAACGACATCGAGCGTAAGAGGCGCATGTAGTCGAACTACTGCCATCCATGCGCACCTGCCCAAATTCATGGGTTTAGCCTTGGGTAGCCCTACCAATGGGGCTGCCATCTCTCCTTATGTTTCCTAACCAACCCAAGAGTTTGAGAACGATTCATAACATGCAAACCATCAAGGTTATCTACTAACATAACAGTATCATGTTCATAGACATCTCAACATATGATTCAAATACTTCTAACAAGCAAGATACAACATTATAAACAAGGTGCATGTGGGTGGTGTGGATTAGGGAGGAAGTTAAGCACTTCCTACACCTCAATAGATCAAATACACAAGAGTAATGAATCAAGCACACTATGAAGCAACACTTATAAGGAAAATTAAACAAACATGTGCATATAATCATCCATATACTAGATCATGTGGGAGACAAGATCAACATCAAATAAAAACTAAACATGCAAATCCATTCAATTCCAACAAACATACCATTCATAGGTTCCTCTAAATTCTTCAATACAACATCCCAAACAAACAAAATCATTAAACCCCTACTGTAATTGGTGCTAGGCCACCTAAGGATAATAGTCCGCACCTTCGGATCGTTGTAGGCTTGGGAAAACGACCTAGGAGCGTGGATTTTGGGGTCGAACGGCCGAAATCCCTAAAGCATACATTCGTATGTTAGAATCTCATGTAAATCCCTTCGCCATACAAGGGTTTTAAGAAAAGGGATGAGGGATCTTACCTAAGTGATCAATGGAACGATCCTTGTGGTTGTGGTGTTGGGTTTCCCTTTAGAAAAGGGATAGGGAGTTGCAAGGTTTGATTTTCCTTGGGCCCCACCTCAATCTAAGGTCCACCAAACTCTCCCTCACACTCACTTTCTCCTCTCTTCACTCTCTTGCTCTCCCTTTACTCCTTGGTAGTTGTGGTAAATGAGAGAGTTATGAGAGAGCTAGGGTTTATCTCCTAGACTTGGGCCGTTTGGCCTTAAGTTCCAACAATTCTCCAAAATAGCCCCCTAAGACTTCCTATTGGTGTTGGGGCCACCCTAGCACCCCCTTGGCCACCAAATTTGGTGGATAAGTGCCTCATGGCCCAATGAGGGGTCATGCAAAGTTTGAGAGCAAATGGATGAACGAATATGGGGTTTGATCATACGGTTCCGATCTTTAAATGGCCCTGTGGGGTCCATTCCGGTGACTGGAGCGGTTCTGGTGACCCTCTGGCCCTGAAACGTATAGGGTAGGTGCTCTATGGCCCGATGGAGGACCATGCAAAATTTGGGAACGATCGGATATGAGGTTTGGTCGTACGGGTCCGATTTGCGATCAACGGTCATCGTGCAACGATCGGGTCTCAAATTTTTGTGGACGGGCGTAGAAAAATACATTAGACATTCACCGTAAACGTAAAAGAGATCCGACGGCTGAAAAACCCGATGTCTCAGTTTTATTTACAAGTGTCAGATTCCAATTCTGACATTGGTGGGGTGCATTTGGCAAGTGCCAGATTCCACTTCTGGGTGTCCACTAGGTCTGCGGTCCGCAATGGCCCACAAGCCTAGTGAGATCTATGCTTCCCTAATTTTTTTATAATTTTCTTGCCTTCCCGCGTCGCAGTATAGCCCGCATGGGTTGTTACTAAGTATAAACGGTCATCTGGCTTGACGGCCCGCATTGGTCCTGCCATGATCCGTCTGGTCTATTCAATTGGGCTAATATTGGATTAATTTATTTGTGGTACCTCATCACGAGTGGCTTAAACGAATGGTCTTGTGACAAATCTTACGTGGAAGTCGCAGGACACTGTTCTGCTTGGACGAGACGTTACATTATCACTGCAACTTCCTTTAATGTGGTCTACTGAAGCTATATATCTGCTTCAGTTTTTTGTTCATATCTTTAAATGATCATATTAAAACGATTAACGGTGTGGATAAAATAATTACGTAACAGCGGGCCCCACAGAGCCCTGCTTGGACGGATATCTGTCCTAGCGGGAGTAGGACGCAATTTGCGTCCTTCTTTTCCCTTCATCTAGGTCTTTGTGGACGCGGATTTCCTGCTAAAGGCTTTTGCAGGAAGTTCTTGTGCTGGGAACCTGGGTGGGGCCCACTGTGATGTTTGTGAGAAATTCTTCCCTTCCATTCGTTTCTTGAGTTCATTTCAGGATATGATGCCAAAAATGAACTGTATCCAAAGCTCAAGTGGGCCGTACTAAAGGAAAATGTGGTTAGGGAAATTTCTACGTTAAAATCTACCTAAGTTCGTCAGTGATGTTTACAAGCCCTCCGTACCGTTAATAACTTCATTCCTACTGGGATGAATTGAAATCACATATATTAGCATGACTCCAAACTTCGCCCATGAATATTTCAACTATGGACGTTTAATTATCACGTTTTTGGCCCACTCAGAACTCTGGAAACGGTTCATTTTTGGCTTTTTATCCCGAATTGAACTCAAAAAACGGATGGACGGGTAGGATTTCTCACAATCATCACAGTGGGCCCCACCTGGGTTCCCAGCGCAGGAACTTCATGCGAAAGTCTTTCCGGGAAATAGGCGTCCGGTCTTTGTGGGGAACGGATTGGATACTCCCCTGCCACCAGCCAATGGCTGTGGTCGGTGCTCCATGGGCTCCACCATGATGTATGTGTTTCATCCATGCCGTTCATCTATTTTTCCGGATCATTTATGTTATGACAACAAAAATGAGGTATATCCCAATCTCAAGTGGACCACATTACAGGAAACAGTGTTAAATGAACGTTGACCATTGAAATGATGGGCGTGGGGAGGTTTTTAACGGTGGGCGTTCAATCATCACTCCATCCTTGGGTGTGGTCCACCTGAATTTTGGATTTGGTTCATTTTATAAACATGCTCAAAAATGATCTGGCAAATAAGATAGATGCTATGGATATAAGACACATTCATCTAAATGGGCCCCACCGTCACAGATCTACGGAGCTGAGTCATTCCTTAAATCCACCGAATCCACTTCCGACAGGATGGTACTAGCGATTAATTAAGTAGGGGCCTGCAGATCGACGATTAAAAATAGAAATCTAAGCCGAACACTGCACCAAGTCCTCGTGCGTGTGCTGCACTTGAAGATTAACACGTGGAATAATGGTTCGTGATCTGGACGATTGATAGTTGGGCTCGTTTGGAAGGGCATCGCTTGAACGGTTGAGATCGTTCAAAGAAAAAAAGTCATTCTCCACGTGATCTTGATAAACCTAATGGATGACCGGTCTGGATCATGTCTGGTGTGTGTGCCACGTCTCCAATTCTCCAAACCTAGTCTCAATTTACTCCGACGATGGGAATTGTCACAGAGCCGGTCCGAATCAGCTGCGTGACCGGTACTCGGTAGGATAGCGTGAGAGCACCATTTACGGTGGTTTCGGGACCACCACGAGGGAAAGACCCTTTTGTATGGAAAACGAGGTTTGCCAGTAACTCGCCCTAGTGACTCGCCCGATCTGTTCGCCCCTTCTACCCTATCATAGGTTGATCCAGACCGTTCATCGGAGACCATCACTGTTCATTCTAAGTGGCTAAAACTCTATCTGCACCATTGAGATCACTTCATATGGATGATGAGTTCTTTCCAGATGAACCATTTACGGCGATGAACGGTGGACGATGGGCAGAAGGGCGATGGACGCGGATTTCCTGAGAAAGCCTTCAGCGGGAAGTTCCTGCACTGGGATTCTAGGTGGGGCCCACCGTGATGTTTGAAATAAATCCACACCGTCCATACATTTTGGGAGCTCATTTTAGGACAGGCTACAAAAAAACCAGCCAGATCCAACGCGACAGTGAGCCACGCAAAAGGAAACAGTGGGACACCGTTGAAACAATTGCATGGCGACAAAAGGTTTATATCAGGCTAAGATTTTTTTATTTTCCGTTCATTGTAGTGGGAATGACCTTCTGGCATAATAAACATCAAGGTTGAGTATCGGAAGGTTTCAATGGTAGACATTTCTTTCCTCAGTTTTACCTTGAGTCTTCATCCAGTTGATTTTTCGTGGCCTGTCCAAAAAGAGCTCTCACAACGGATGGATGGGGGTGGATTCCTCACAAACATCACTGTGGGTCCCACCCTGATTCCCAGACAGGAACTAAATCCGCCTGAATTAGCCACGTGGCGAGTCCTTTTGATGGATTGCGATTCTGATGCGGACAAGTGGCTATTGCCAGATTGGAGGGGTTGCGGGATAGTAAAGTGAGGACGGCGCTTATAGGCACAAACAAGCGTGTGTCGCAGCTCACTGGGGTCCACATACTTAGTGGTCCCGTGATCGGAGCCGTCCTTTTACTGTAAGGATAAGAATTAAGATAATCCTAACCATAAATATCTGTAGATGATGTTAGAATAGTTATTTTCAATGGATCAGAATTCACTTCTGAAATCAAAGGTGACAGTCATCTTAAAGGCGTGATTATCAGCTAATAGATTGTGTATCGTAGGAGAGAGAATGTGAACGGCTCATATCATCAGACGATCCCAGCATGTGGGACCAGTGGAATGTGCTGCACGGTGGTATGTGCGTCGCGACTGTTGCATAAGCCGCAAAACAGGGCTCTCTCGCGAATGGGCACGGAAACGGATTGGCTACTCCCCCTGCCACCAGCACCGTGGCTGATGGTCGGTGCTCTGTGGGCCCTAATATGATGTATGTGCTTCATCCATTCCGTTAATACATTTTCACAGATAATTTTATGGTTTGACATAAAAATTTAGGGGGTTACAAATCTCAGGTGGATCACACCACATGAAAACAATAGGGATTAGATATCCACCATTAAAATACTCCTGAGGCCCACTATACTGTTTATTTGACATCCAATCTGTTGATTAGGTCATACAAGTCCAGATGAAGAGAAAAACAAAAAGATCAGCTTGATCCAAAACTTTTATGGCCCCCAAAATGTTTTTAATGGTTGGACCTCATTCAACACTGTTTCCTGTAATGTGGTCCAATTGAGATTTGGATATATCTCATTTTTGGACTCATCCCGTAAAATGATCTCTAAAAATAGATGGATGGCATGGATGAAACACATATATCATGGTGGGCCCACGTAGCACCGACCACCAGCCATTGGCTGGTGTCAGGGGAGTAGCCAATCCGTTTCCGATGGGCACGAGGAGGGAGTGGGGCCCACAGGTCCCAGGTATAGGATGTTGTCGTACTCTGTATTTGTCACGGTTCGTCTACGCTTGGTAACTTAGAGCGGCTAGATCGGGCCAGATTAATCGTCCGGCCACATCCATAACCGTACATGTGGCAAGAATCTTATCTTGGCCGTACATTGCCCTGTCACGAGTGGGCCACGTCTTCTCCATGGATAGGGGAATGGGATACTATAAAAAGGTATTCGATTGGGATATTTCAAACCTTTGTGCATTCAACTCTTTTCGTTTGAATATGGACTGTGTCCTTCAGCCGTTCTTCGGATATGAACTATCTACGGTGGGGCCCACCATACGAAGGGCTTGGATCGTTGTAGAATGACTTGAGATCCAACGGCTACGTCGTCCAACTAGTTAGCCTGCGGGCCCAACATGACATCTCATTCGTCCGACAAGCTTGTCTCAACGATACCCCAAAAATCAGGTGGATCCCACCGTTGATCAACCATCCGAAAAACTTCATATTCACATCCGCCGCATCTAATGGTTGGATCGACTTGATTTTCGACGCATCCTATTTTCATGGTGGGACAACTTTGATGGACGGATAAGATTTCATACAAACACCATAATAGGCCGATCAATGTAAATTTATATTTTTTTCTTTTTTCACTCAAGCATTGTTTTGTAAAAGTGTAGTAAAGCTTACCTGGACGGTTTATGATTATAGTATGTAGTGGAAAACTCACATTATTATAATTAGATTAATAGTATAGAGCTAGCTGTCGAATCATAGTAATCCTTGGAAATGGAAGCGGATCGGCTGGTCTACCACACACCGGCTATATAACTGCTGTAGATACGTGTGGTGCGAAGACGAGCACCAAAATGATGTTTTTATTATATCCACACCGTTCATCCATTTTTCGAGATCATTTTAGAGCATTGGACAAAAAAATGAATCATATCAAAAGCTCAAATGGACCACACCAAAAATAGCAGTGACGATAATGATTTTCACTGTTAAAATATTTGTAGGGCCCACCATAATGTTTATTTTCCACCAGATCGGTTACTAAGGTCACAAATACAGGGATGAAGAGGAAAAGTAAATTTCATATTGATCCGAAACTTCTGTGACCGCCAAAAGGTATCAATGGTAGATGTTCAATCCCCCACTGCTTTTTGCAGTGTGGTCCAATGGATCTCTACATCTGTCTTACTTTTTTATTCAAGCATTAACACCATCTCTCTAAATGGATGGACGGTTTGGATATAACACATACCTCATGATGGGACCCACATAAATTGCTGACATCAATACACCTGCTATATAGCTGGTGTGCGGTACACTAGCCAATCCGCTTCCGCGGAAATCTCCGTCCGACTTTGATTGTCCTTCCCATATCATCTCATGGGATAAACAAGCGGCAGATCGAAAGTGAAATGTACCACACCGCAGACATTAGGAGATTGAATGCCTGCCGTTGAAAACTTGTCAGGGCTTCACATAAGTGTTGGATCAAGATGATATTTTTGTTTTCCTATCATCCAGGCCTGTCACGTCATGAACAGGTTGGATGGCAAAAGAAACATCAGGGTGGCTCTTAGGAAGGTTTTGAAACGCGGATGTAATTTACGGCTAATTTCTAATATATGTTCCACTTGAGTTTTTGATCTGCTCTATTTTTGGGTCATTCCCAAAATGACACTACAAAATGGATGGGAGGTACATATATAACAAATATTAAATAATTTATATCCAAATATATTTAATCATGGTACATACTTTTACATGCATATTTAGAGGAATCCGTAACTTAAATATCTAGAAGATGTTTATGATTGAATGGTGGAATCACACGTGAATGAATCTAAAATAGCAATCTAAGAGTATAAAGCAAACACAAGATAATATAAAGATTTAATGTAATAAATTCTTTTGGAAAAAAAACACGGCACAAAGCGACAAATCTTCATTATGAAAACTGAAATTACAAAGAGAAAAAGCTTACCCAATTCAAACAACCTTAAATATTAATATTGCTTTACCCCTTTGAAATCATATAACTCTTTTAGAAATCCTTGAAATAGTTTAGGAAGCTTTAGAATACCTTACAATTCCATTTACACATATATATAGTTTTAGAAAGAGGTCTAATTAGGAAGCAAATTTCGCAAATCCAATGGATCTGTAAAAAATCTGCGTAAATCGTTTGATATCATCGAACGACCTTCAATGACATCGAACACATACCAAAAGAGTCCAGCGACAAAATATGAAATTTGCAGAAATTCTTAATTGCTCGACCTAGCTTCGATGGCATCAAAAATGTTTTCAATGTTATTGAAAATAACAGCAATATGTCCAGCAACCAACAGAAGAAATTCGAAAAATGTTTGATTGATCGAGCACTGTTTGATGTCATCGAAAGTGTTCGGTGACATTGAACAGATAATCGATGGCATCAATAGACCCTGTATCAAATTAGATTTAAGACATTAATTACACCAGAAGATAAGAAACATACGAGAGATGAAAACAAAATAAAAATACACATAAAAGTATGTTTAAGGAACATTATTATGTCGCTATCTTTAAGGGGACATTAATTGTAACATCCTGGATTTTCACTGTTTTGGATTTCTAAAATTTCTTTAATTTTTTTAAAAATTTAATTAACTTATAATATTACTTATTAACCATTAGCACTCAATGTTAGTGTATGCAGGGGTGGTACCAGTAAAGAACCACACCAGTCCAATTAATCAGCCGTAGGAAGCCAATGAATTCGCCCGATCACTTGAACATCAGGTGTAGTGTAACGTCCCGCCCAACCAGAACAGTGTCTTGGGGCGTCCACATAGGATTTGCCACAAGACCGTTAGTTTAAACTACTCGTAGCGAGGTATCACAAATAAATTAGACCAAGATTTGCCCAATTGATTAGGCTAGACGGGTCCTGATAGAACCTGGTATGGGCCTTCAAGTCAGATGACCATTTATACCTAGCGACAGCCCGTGCGGGCTGTACTGCGATGCGGGAATGTCAGAAAAATCTAAAAATTTAGGGAACCATAGAGCTCACCGGGCCTGTGGACCATAGCGAACCACAGACCCAGTGGACACCCAGAAGTGGGATCTGGCACTGACTAAATGCACCCTACTTATGTCAGGACCGGAATCTGGCGCTCGCAAATGAAGCTGAGATACAAGGTTATCCAGCCATCGGATCTCTTCTACATTTTTAGGGGAGGTATATTGAATTTTTCTACACCCGTCTACAAACTCTGGGACCCGATCATGGAACGGTGACCGTTGATCGCAAATCGGGCCCGTGCGACCAAACTCCAGATCCGATCGTCTCCAAATTTTGCGTGGCCCTTCATCGGACCATTGAGCAACTATCCTATAAATTTCATAACCAGAGGGCCACCAGAACCACTTCAATCACTAAAATGGACCCCACATGGCCATTTGAAGATCGGAACCGTTTACTCAAACCCCATAACCGTTCATCCGTTTGTTTTCTAAATTTTATATGGCTCCTCATTGGGCCATAAGGCACCTACACACCAAATTTGGTGGCCAAGGGAGTGTTGGGTCCGCCCCAAAGCCAATGAGGAATCCTAGAGGGCCATTGTGGGAATTCATTGAAATTAAAGGCCAGAGGGCCCAAATCTAACCGACCCTTCGCTAACTAATCAAGGCAAGCATGACTAAATTAAAGATCTAACCGGAGTAGAGTCAGATAAGGCCCGGATCTTGAATAATAGACCAAATCAACCCCATTACTCTTTTAGTCTAAAGCCGACGGTTTAGAGTGATCATGACCAAATATCCACTTCCACTAGTTATAAATAGGCCACCCTATAAATATAGTTAATCCAAACCCTGATCATTGCCCACGAGAAATCTCAATACCTAATTCATTCCAGAAATGCCCCGATTTTTCGAACAAGCTCTAGACCGCTCGTTGGTGGGCCATTAGTTTCAAAATTATAGAGTAATGTTCGTCTTACTGGGCTCGACATCCATCGCGGGAGTCAGACCTGGGTAGTGTCCAGAACAGCTCAACTTGAGCCGAAGGATGAGTGCATGAAAAGCGCAAATACCTTAAAGAAAGGAACTGGAACTTAAGTGAATTGAGTCATCCACTCTTATGCAAAGTTGAGGATTTCGGACCATCGGTTTGCAACCAAACTTCACACGTGGAGTAAGAATATTTCCCTGCACATATCCGTATAAGAATATTTCCCTGCTCATATCCGTATAGTCGTGGCCCCAATCGACCATCGGTGACCGTTGAAAAGACTTCTAATCGTATCTGTCGATCGGCGCATCCAAATGGCGGGCCGATCATGTTCATACGTAGATCATTATTAGGGCTAACTATCCTATGGTGTATATCAATATGTATACCCTATAGTGGGCCCTATATCTTGAAAAGACCCTCCCATAGGCCTAGTATAGTAAAAACCCAACACTTGGGGCCATTTTCACCAAATCTGGCATTATAAAAGGGCCTCATTTGGGCACCCTCTCTCCCCATACGATTTTGCCCTAGAGAAGGAAGGAGAGAAGAGAAAAAGGAGAAGAGAAAGAGGAGAAAGGAGGAGAAAGGAGGAGAAAGAGAGAGGAAGAAGAGAGTGAAGGAGGGTGTTGTTGATGGTGGGGCCCAAGGGAGCTCAACCTTGCAACTCTCCACCACTTCTCCAAAGAAATCCCTACACTACAACCACAAGAATCGTCCGTTGGTCATCTAGGTAAAACCCCTCACCCCTTTTTCTTGAAATCCATGTATTAAGAAGAGATTGGCATGGATTCTAACATACAAATGCTTGCTTTAGGGATTCCGGCCGTTCAACCCTAAAAATTCATCTTCCTAAGTCGTCTTCCAAGCCTTCAACAATCCGGAGGTGCGGACTATTACTCTTAGGTGACCTAGCACCAATTTTAATACGAGATTAATGATTTTGATTGCTTGGATGTTATTTTTGAAAGCCTAAGAAATCCTAGGAATTGTATGTTGGTTGAAATGGTATGGATTTATATGTTTGACTCTCTCTCTCATGATGTCGTTTAAGTTTCTCACATGATTTGATGTATGGATGATCATATGCTCATGCCGTGTTGATTTTTATACGTTGTTGCCTCATATTAAGTATGATTTCATTACTCTTGTGTACATGATTTCTCAATATGGAGGAAGTGTTAACTTCCTCACTAACCCACACCACTCACATACACTTTATTTATAATATTAATGGTTTGCTTGTAGAAAAATTTGAATTGTATGTTGAGCAACATGAGATCAAGGTGTTGAATATGCTTGATGCGGCATCAGTTGTTGGCATGCTATGAGTCACTATCCCTACCCTTGGGCTGGTCAGGAACTTGAAGAGAGATGGTAGTCCCATCGGTAGGACTACGCTATGGTTGGACTTGTGGGCTTGGGCGGGTGTGATCAGGTAGCTGTAGTTCGACTACATGGGACCCTTGTGCCCGATGTCACACGCCTCACGCTCGCCTGACTCGCGAGGTCTAACCTACTATCTGACCAACTTTGATTGTTAACCCTTCTTGTTCACACTTGTATGGAACCTGGGACACCCCACAACCATTGTAGCTCATCAATAACCCACTTGAAATTGGTTCACAGCCTCGTGAGCCGGGCATGGTGGAATGAGACACTGTGTCCGAGCTGTCGACCTATGCTGGGGTATCGCGCCTCCCCGTAGTGACCGCGAGCGATCCCTTTCTCATAGTACTCCTCATGGGCTTGAAGTCGGGGATGAGGAACCTGACGGGATCACGGACCGCGGGGTCTCGGTCTCACGCATTGGGGGGTCTTGGCCTCGCAACCCGTTTAGGGCATTGATACGTGGGGTGTACCAGATTCCCAAATCTACTGGATGAATGGACCTAACTAATCACACGGCCAACACGATCATTGCATCGCACTAGTTAGGGTGGCGACTCGGCAGTCGAGGTCGCACTGAAGGAGTGTTGGCATTGGCGATCGTTAGATGGTGTCGCACGAGGGAGCGTTGTGGTGAGGGCATGCATCATGTCATGCTGCATTCATGCGCATTAATAAGATTACTTAGACGTATGTGATTGTCTGCTTTTCATTAAGACCATATTATAATTGATGCCTGTGATAACTTGAGGTTAATAGCACCCACTAAGTTGATCACTCACTCCCACTCTGGGATGGTGTTTTAAAACACCAACCAGACCCGTTCATAGATGCAGGTGATTCAGGGCTTGAGGAGCCCGGTGAGGCGAGCTTCGAGGAGGAGGACGAGCTGTCATACTTCCAGCTGATGGAGGGTTCTTCGTCAGATTGATCGGCGGGTTTGGGTCACTGAGTAGGGGGCTCAGTCCTATTCTTTTGGTCTTGCTATTCTTTTGAGATATTGTTGGGTAGCGTCATATGCGCCCCTTTTGTACTTTTGGACTTGTATATGAATGTATGTTTGTTTTTCACTCATTTCAATAGACTGGTGTGGTTATGTTTCATGCTCCAGGAACTTCCAAGCTGCGCAACTAAACCTGAATAAACGCATTTATGAAATCGGTTAAAAGTGACCTCGGGAACTCGGGAGTCGAGTATATGCACGACCCTCAATTTTCAGGGCGTTACATTAATACCATACAAGTGGTTAAATGATTTGTAAGAGAATTGAGAATTTCAACAAATTTATCTCGAGGATGCAACAAGCATCCTCTCTTGAATTAGAGAAATATGAGCCTTGGTGTATAAAACTATACCTTGAGCACACTTGTGCAAACGTACACACCCTTAATTTCTTTACTTTTTTGCAGTTTATTGCTTGACTTCTTTAATATTTTCAATTTACCCTTTAAAAATTTGTTCATGTTTTCAAAAAGAATAAAAAATAAACAATGATTAAGAAGAAGATAGAGAAGAAATGGTTGGATATTTGGTATAATGTTTCATTGTTTTGTAATGAATAATAAATGAGTTTTTATAGATTTGCAAGGGACACTTTGACTCCCTTCATGAAAATACACATTCCCATCAATGATATATTTTTATTAAATGACAACTATTTATTATAATTTGTCTATCACCACAATTCACAACTAATTATCTCCTAGAATAACCAAAAGGCACAACAATTTTTCTTTTATTCTTTTATTTTTTTTTGGAAAAAAAAAATACCGACATTACTTTCACAATTGATGCATGTAATGCTCAAAGCTTCAAAAGAGTGAAGGAGAACCCGTCATATCCATGAAAGGTATGGCACTTCTTAGGCTGGTTCCCAAAATTATGTTGACCAAGCTACAGAGTCACCTTCAATCTCAATCTTACAAATCCTTTCGAGGTCGAGGCTAGCTGTAAATCATAGTAGAGGGCATAACATTTCGTTGTGGTCATATAGCCCAATGAGATGTTACCATGTATTGGCAGTATAATACTAATGATAGTCGAAATCTCACTCACGCTCCAAGGAAATTTATTGATCTATTTCCTCCAGTAACACATAAGCATGCCAAAATCAAAACAATTTAGAGTCGTATAGGTTTACAATATAAAAAAAAGCGAGACACTGCAAGAAGAACATGTGACCACGCACAAGTGACAAGTGTGACCGAGTAGCATACTCAGCGAGCTTACAAAGCCATGTTGATGCTAGAAATCTTGTGACACAAGATAAGCATGGCAATGCCGCCTCACACATTCATACCAAAAATTGAAGTTTCCTAGAGATGATCAATGTCTTCATGGAGACCACGAAAGGGTTAAGAAACGGATTTTTTTCAGAATTACAAGAAAATTAGGTTATGCTATAAAGAATCCGAGTCTGCCTAGGATATAGCCCCACGATTTTTGAGGATAAAAGCACATATCAACAAGGAAACCTCGATATGGTTACCGCCTTTCTAAGTCCATATAAATAACACTTGAAGAGTTCCAAACTCTCGCCAAAACACACACAATCTCTTTGCACAGCATAACCCTGTCTGTCTTAGTTTTATTCTTAGTTCCTTAATTTTTGTCCAGGCTCGCTGTAGCAAGTTTGAAGTTTAGCATAGCTTAGTCCGCTACTGTACAACATCATCACTGTAATACAACCCTAAGAGTAGAGTAAATATCTGCAACAATTATCGTCGAATCCTCGATCAATTAAGTCTATACTTGAAAAATCACACAGGTGACATCCCATTGGCCACACACTTTGATTGTTTATGCACACGAACGGTTGTAAGTAATTTATCTTATATTTTCTTTACTTAGTTTGATTTTCTTCACTAATTGTACTGATCTCACTTCTAAATCAATAAAATCACTAAGCCAGCCTTAATTTTTAATCTTATCATCTATTATTGCATTTTAAGAAATTTGAGAACCGTGATCATCATTAAAAGAAAAATTCTTAAGTTACAAAAAGATCCCATTGAAATACTAATATTTCCCTTCCAAATCACTAAATCACCGCAACATTAGTGGTTGAATGGTCAAGTCAAACTTCATACGTATAATTCTACAACATATTTGACGCATGAGGTCACAAGCATTCAATCAAACTCGAGTCGAGTATGACTCTAGCACATTTGACAATATCTTAATCAAGAACATTTGAATGAAGACAGGCTGCTCGGTTCATATGACAACTTCAGAACCACCCATGGGCTGGTTATGCACCAAAAGGATCCATTAAAGTTGAGTTTATACCATCCTGGTCTAGTCCAGGGTGCCCCACTTGACTAGCTACCCATGCAGGAGCTTCCACACCAAGAAAAGAAATTGTGGGACACAAGGTAACTTGAAGACAAGATCCGAGTGAATGCCAAGAATTTCTGGGCTCTAGAAGACAAGATCCGAGTTTTCTCCTGCTCCTTTCCTGCTCATTCAAGGCATCAACCTGCCTTGTTTACTCTGAAGAAAATGAAAGTATCATATGCAAATAGCTGGTGGCGAATCAGAGCGACTTGCTACTTGTAGAGCTTTACAGACTTCAAGGCTCATCTACCAGCAGCATCCAAGGTGCAAGTGTTCCACTTCAGATGCAAGCTTATTTGATTATCTGACTATCCGATCAGTGGACAGTTATTGGATGATTAAAAATGAAAAACATCCAATCAAAGAAAGCCTGCGTATCAAGCGTCATACGCAGACAGTGTATACTGAGTATTAAATGATTGCCCTACTCATCATAGTATGTTTGGAATGCTTCTTCCCCATAGGTGCCCATTTAGGCACGGTTGGGTCCCTCCTTTTTTTTAGGTCGACACGAGTGGGACATTCTTTTGTGACCCAAACCATTGACAGCATGGCCCTGCTGTGGGGTGGCTTCTAATAATATCCCAAGTGGAAAAATCCTAACCATTCAGCAGATGTCCAGCAAATAAACATAGTACAAATTCAACAAGAAAGACCAAATATACAACAGATATTCTAATCAATGGACATCCATCTTTGCCACACGTCCCATCTGACGAAGTAACCAGCTTAGTTTTTTGGCCATGGTACATAACTTCTACAGTGGGACCCACTCATTGAAGATCGAGATGGCTAGACTACAGTGGCCATTGTCCTTGTCCTTTGAGTAGAATAAAGGATGATAATTCTCCAACCAAGACTACAAAAGACCGCTTTCGCATGTATTATCGAACAGAGCTGCATCAACTTGGTTGAAAATAAGCGAAAAATACCAAACTTCAATTACATGGGAAGCATTTGGATGCAACTATCAAAGCGAATTACACATGTTGGCCTGTGGAGTAAAATTAAGGAAATTGTGATTTCCTTGGCTAAGATCCGCACTAGAGAGGTTACTTGGAAGCCCAAGTCACTCGAACTAGCCACACCACACCAAGGTTACTTCAATTCGGTCATTTACACATTGTTGAATAACTAATGCAATTCAATACAATAGTACATTCAAACACAGCCTTGCCAATCAGAAGTGAGCTGTTCAAACTTATAGCCATCTTGGCAAATCATCATCACTACCTTGGTTCCTTTGTTAAAGAAATCTTCTTTTTAAATATACAAAATCATTTAAATTACAAAACAAAAGGATACAGCAATACATGACATTACAAGGTCACTAACGAAAAAAGAAAATGGGAGACATCTACAGTCTACAATCAAAGGCCAATGAAACAATGGGACCTCATTTCCTACCTAATCTAGTTAGGTTGAATTTGTAAGTATGATGATGGTTATCTTACATTCGGTCCGGACTGCTAACCCTATCCCAAGGGAACAGCCGCTGAGTTGAATTGTGGAAACTTTCATCTCTTGGAACGCCCGTTCTTCATCTGTACAATGTACAAAAACAGTGTGCCTCTCTGCTTTGCAGTCGCCAGATAGCTCGATTGGATGGTGCTTTATCTACATGGAGCTTGATCAATTTGACTGAAATAAGAAAAGGAAAGTTGGATTTCACCAAGGGCAGGCCACACTGGGAATTCACTCCGGATGCTGGAGTAAAAACTGGGCGGATGGAATATCATGCAGGAACGCCGGGGGGTCAACATCTGCTGGATCTATTGGCGGGATTGCCTTTGATATGTCTTCTGTGGAGAAGGGAATGCTGCAACAACGAAGAGAATGGTTACATAAACACATTTGAAGGATGTTGATGCCTTCACACAGGAAATAAGCAGGTGTTGCTCATTGCAACCATCACAAAACCATACAAATCTACACCATTAGTTCAATGTAAAGTATATTGTGGGTCCATTTAGATGTAGGGAATAAGGAAGGTGGTAGTAATTATCCTTATAAAGTGGAATGACCATAGTACCCATTGATCACAATACGCAACAACCATTAATTTAAAAACGGTCACACAATCATCTACAGTTAACAACAACTACAATAATATCTACTATATATAACAGGACATTTCACCCCAGCAATTAGTCATTGAGAGATTTAAAATAATAATAATACTAATAATATTAATAATAATAATAATATCTGTGCCTGGTCCTTCAGCGGGGTACGTATGTCATTTCAACTTTAATGAGAATAGCTGGTTCCCCTTTCTAAGGCTGTAAATGGGTTCCAGGACACAACTAGTGTCGGAACAAGTACGGGTTTATTTTTTAGACTGAATCTTGCAAATCAGGTTGGGTCGGTTCGACAGGTACCTGGCTAACTTCTGACTGAATGGTTTTGGTAGGTAGACAGATGCATGAACCAATTATTATGCGAGATCAAGTAGAAAAATTAAGAAAATTAACAAAAAAAAACACAAACCTTGCCATAATAATCAGAGATACCATGAAAAACAAAAGAACATCATGCATAATCCTATCCTAAGTTACCAACATCGTCACACAAGATCATTAAATAAAAGGAAACTATGATCTAATGGATGTAGGGACATCCAATTAGCATTCGGTGTAGTCTATTTCAAAGTAAAAGACCTAATACAACCTATGATTAATTTAGGGTTAGGAAAATTGGGAAAAACTAGGAATTAGGGTTTATGGAATCAAATTGGGGGAAGGGATTAAAGGGTTTATAGGTTAAAATGTGTGAATTAGGGTTTTGGATAGAAGGAGTGTAAGGATTTTAGGTGGATTGAAGAATGGGAAAAGTTAGGGTTTGGGTAATTTGGAAAAGTAGGAAAGTAAGGGTTATGATTTTCGGAATGGAAGAAAGGAGTTTTGATAGAAAACCAAAAGGGTCAAGGTGTGGTTGTACGACAACCCGAATGATTCACACGTGTGGCTGTACGGTCAGACATGTGGCGTGGGATGGATGAGTTTAGGCCGGTTAGGGTTTGAATGGTAGATAGATAAGGAAAAGATGAGGTTACGAGAAGATGAGGACTTATGATGGAAGAGTTGAAGAACTTGAAGAAAATACCTTGATGGAGGGAAGAGAGATGATGATATGGTGATAGATGGAGACCTCCCACCTCCATTGATGAAGATTCGGCTCACACCAATCTCCCTTCCAAATCAAATGGAAGTTTCTTCAAATCTCATGAAGATGAAAGAGAAAAAGAAAAGGAGCAAAGGTGCGAGGTCTTCATCAAGAAATTTTCAGAGTTCAACTATGGAGATTGAATGAAAATTCAACCATGCAAAGATGATAGGTGGAAAGAGAGATCTGTACCTGGTTTTGATAGGGAGAGATCTGTACATAGGGTGTGGATTTTCTTCCGGTCCCCTTGGGCCTTCTCCTAGGGTCTTTTGCCGGCTTTTTTAGAACTGAAGGAAAAAAGAAAAGAAAAGGGGGAGAGAAGGGGGTGCTCATTATGGGTGGTGGGACTTCTCGTTTATTTTATACATGATAGGAGAAGGCTTATGTTGGGAGGTTTTGAGAGGTAGAGAGTTGGGTTGTGTGGATTATCTTCCACTCCCATTGGCTTTCTCTTAGGGCCTGTTTGATTTTTCATGATACATGTAAATCCATGATTCATAAGTAATTATTACCTTTTCAGCTGGTTTGAAAATGGGTGAGTAATTCCACGGCGAAAATAGGTCCAAAAGTGTTGAGTTAAATCTTTGGGCCCCACCATAATGTATATAATATATCCGCACCGTCCATTTGTTTTATTAGAACATTTTGGGGCATGAGCCAAAAACTGAAGCAGATCCAACGCTCAAATGGCCCACACAAAAGGGAATAGTGGCCTCAATTCGTCCACCGTTGAAAGTTGTTTCCTTCACTGGGCCCACATTTAAGGTTTATTCGTCATCTAACCCGTTCATAGGGTCACACGAACATGGATAAGGGGAAAACACAAATATCAGCTTGATCCAAAACTTCTAGGGGCCCCAAGAGGTTTTTAACAGTAGGCATTCGATTCCCACTATTTCTATGGTGTGGTCCACTTGAGCTTTGGATCTGCCTCATTTTTGGGCTCAAGCCCTAAATTCAGTAGCATAACGAATGGGCAGTGTGGATAAGCCACATATATCATGGTGGACCCCACATTTCTTTCATAAATTTCTCGACTTTGGTGTTAAAAAAAGTCAGCTGTCAATGTCTGCATTGGGAAAGATGCAGTAATTACCTAGGTAAATAATTATTACCCATTCACAAGGTAATTACAGTTGAGCCAAAAAAATCAAACAGGCCCTTGGGGCCTTTGGAGGATTATTTTAGACCTGAAGGGGGAAAAATGAGAGAGGGGGCTGTTCATTATGGACGGTGGGCCTTATTTGTTTATCTTATAGTTATATATGAAGGGAGGCTTTTCTGTTGAGAGGCTTTAAGAGGGAGAGAGAGAGTTGGCTTCACAACAGACGGCGTGCAACCAAGTTGGTGCAGAACTCGCAAGGGGGAGGTGGCTCACACCAATTGACAGTAGTAGGCATCTGATGTTTATCACAAGCAATCTCATTTGGGGCTGCTACTGTGGTGAGATAACATGTTAGAGGAATGGAAGAAGGGTGAGTTTCTTCCACAAGCCATGTGGATACCTGAAACCCAGCCGGTTTTGGGCCTGTAATCTCAAATATAAGACCCAGACCCAGTGGAATCCAACCCGACCCAGGACCCAAACTGCCTAGGTATGGTACACTTCTCTCCTCTTAGCGTGTAGCCACACACCAAGCAAATCCTTCGGAAGCCCATCCTAAGTTGTGGGCTGTGGGGACAACGTGATGTTTGTGAAACATCCACATTGTTTGTAAGTTGTGTCGACACGTGTTATGATGTAAGCCCCAAAAAAGAAGCATATCTAAACCTAATGTGGGCCACAACACTGGAAAAAGTGGAGACGAAATGCTCAAAATTGAAGGACCATTCTCTCTATTTGCATGTAGAAGCACCCTTTCCCTCCAATATATCTCTCCCTCCTCTCTCCACGTGTGTCGCACGTGCCATACCCCCTAGCACTAATAATAAAATCAATTCTCACTATCATTACCACCACAGATCAAGGTTCCATTAAAAGAAAATGGAAAAGATATATAAAAAAAAAGTGGTCATCGGTAGGTGAGAAGTGGAAAATTAACAAGAAATAAGGGTGGCACAATGGGCTAGGCCAGGGCATTGCCCGCATGGTGGGCCCACATATCAGGTCAGATACATCTATGTCACATCTTGTTCATTACTTGCACCTGAACCTAAAACATAAAGAGTCATGAATGGGCCTGGACCCAGGCTGAGGCCACAGCCTGACGATTACAAATCCACATATGGAAATTCATCAACTCATTAGTAACTCTAACCTTGGAAACGAGAACCACTCGGTTTGGGACAATTTACCTTAGATCATCATCCAACAAAAATGAATTGGACATGAAGTTCTGTGAATCCTTGCTCAGGATATCCCTCATTTTCGCAACCACCTGCCAATTTTCTAATGAACATTAGAAACCAATGGCCCCCGCAGTACCAAACAGCATATAATCACACCTCACCAAAAAAAAAAGAAAAGAGGCAAATAATCACAAACACACTTGCCTCACTCGACACACTTTGTGTGCTGTACTTGTCATCCCAATACATTGTGCTAATTCGATAAATTTGCCGTACGGTCAGTGCCTGCTCAAGATTCAAGAAACCATTTGAGTTCAATTAGATCTATTAAAATCTAAGTGTGTGTTTGGATGTGCTATTACTTGAATTGTGATCATTAGCTGATATCAGGGAAATGATCAATTTGGAGACTCCTGTGCTACTGTTCTTGATAAGGTAACCTTTAATTGCAGTTGCATTCCGTATAATTGCAATTTGGAGTCCAGTCTCACAACAGACAGTGCTTGCAATTTGGTCATTTCAATTTTTGTTTAAGTATGCAATTCAATTCAACAATAAATCCAAACACAGACATTCATATTTCATTGTCAAAGCAGTCTACTTTAAAATTTCAGTCAACAAATTCAGGTGGAGATTTTAATGCCATAGAACCACATGGAAAGATCGAATTCAACAGTCAGTGAAGAAAGACCATACTGGACAAAGATCTTGTCTGATCTCTTCTAGAGACTTCTTCCTCTTCTGATGGATTACCTGAATCATTCCCAAGAGTGAAATAAGAAAACAGGAGTTGGAAAGGCTTATAGCTGCAATGTTTTCAACTATGTTTAAATTGGCTGTACCAGAAATCCAACAGCTTGTCTGATATAATTTAGCTCATGCCATGATGTTCCTGCAAACTGTAGTTGTTGAAGACAATTCAGTTTCCGAATGCAAAAAGATTCAACCCCTGATTCTAAAGGGGTAAAAACACAGCTTACCTCCTCTGTAGCATTAACAATCCATTTTTCAAGTTCTGCAAGTCCGGATTTCACATATTCTCCATTGGAAAATGTGCAACACTCACGTCGTAGTAGAAGACTGAGGGAAAAACATTTTTAATCAATGCTAAAGGAAGAAAACATGTCATTTGACCCAATGAGATTTTTGAGCATATATGAAACCACTTACCTGTTGAAAAGTTGTATATTGATGAATGAGAAAACTTGGGTGACGAGCTTGCGGATAAAAAAGGAGGGTACCTGAATGCACCATAGTATGGATCAACTGAATGAAGTCACAATTACTTGAGAAAATGAACTGTTTAATTATGCTCCCTAAGGAAGATGCTGAAGGTAAATGGACATGTAAGATCCTAGGCGATGCTTGGGTGACCACCTAAAACCCTGGTTGATTGCTGAGATTTATAAGAACCCTGGTGAACAATGGAGGTAGAATAAAAAGCTGGCTGGTTGCAATTCTATCTCACCCATTTTCTTGATGGATAATTGCACCCAGTTTCAGTCGTTGCAATCGTCACAAAACTACTACTTCTTGACATGATTATCCGTGATTTATTGATGTTTCAATAATTAATTAGTTGTTAATTTTAACTACTAGTAATTTGTTTCTATTGGAACTATGTGAATACTCTCTATAATTTCCTCCGCCCTTAATGTTTTCATTATTTTATTAATTTTCATATTTATTTGTGTATTGAAGTGTCCTTGTGCCGAGATTTTTTAAGTTTGACATGCGGGACACTTTGGCACTTGGCACCAGGCACTTGCGCTACGTGTCTAGGTAATACTACAGAAGGAAATTCAAGCCACTAGAGATTCTTTTTTGTTTTGGGTGTTTATTTCGAATTTCATGAAGTCCTATGTGTGTGTGGGAAGCTGTGTTACATGAAGAGTCTGTCCAATCAACCCAAAATCTGGTTCAAAACCATCCACATGTCAGTACTGCTAATGTGCAAAAACAAACACAGATTATTTTTATTTGAAAGGTAACAATTATTTTATTGAAAGAAAGCACCAAGGTGGTGCAAAAGACTAAATACCAAACATGAAAGAAAAATTACAATCCTAAAGATCTTTTATACAATGCTAAAGACTTCCACCACCAAACTACTGTCATTTTCGAAAGCATCTACCATTCCTTTCCCCCAAAGTGCCCAAAGGACAGCTAACAAAACCAAAAACCAATCTCCAGATTCCCCTTATCCAAACACCATGCCAAGCCAGAAGGAGATTGCCAACTGAGCCTGGCATCGCCCACAACATTACAAAGAGACTTAGGAAGCCAGTACACAGCTTTTGTGCGAGCGGGCATTGAATAACTGATTCTGCATTTGCCATGCACATCTCGCTTGCGTTGGGGAGAACCATTGACCTTGTCTGGAAATTGTTAACAGTCAATAACCTCTTCCATCCAACTAACCAACCAAAAGCCGCTCGGGAGGGAAGCATAGTACCACACATGAAATGTTTTCCCATATTTACCACCCCTTCATGGAGATCAAAGTGTATAATAGGAGCAAACCGAGAAGCGTCCCGATTTGCCCTCTAGCCAGATCATCCGATCACGATCCCTCTCATCGAAGAGAGATATTGGAAGCAATCCAAAAGTGCCACAAACTCCTTCCCTATCTCGTAAAGCAGGTTCCTAAGGCATGGGGAGACCAAACAGCTATATTTCCATGGAAGGAGAAACAGCACGTGAAGTTTGAACATAAATTGATAAAGACAAAATCAAGGATTGCACAAAACATATCACCACCATCATCAAAGCCTTACCCAAATTAATTAGGATCGGCTACATGAATCCTGCTCCACCATTCCACACTATCAAGGATTCAAGGGTCAGAACTCTAGTTAGAGCATAGGTCATCAAGTCTCTTCTTACAACCTCCATCTGCATCCTTTTTGGCTTTCCCCTTGCCCTTTTAGACCCTTCAACTTGTAACAACTCACTCCTACCTGTTGCAGATCTTGGTCTCCATTGCACACGACCATACCATCTATGTTTGCTTTCCCTCATCTTATTACTTATTGATACTACTCCTAAGTTCCCTCAAATACATTCATTTCTAATTCTATCCTTCATCATCTTGCCATTGATCTATCTTAACAACCTTATTGTAGCTACACTCATCCTATGAACATGTTGTTCTTTAACTACCCAACATTCTATCCATAAACCATGGCTGGTTATATAGCTATCTAATAAAATTTCCCTTCCAATTTGAGTGGTACACAACAATCACATAAAACTCCAGCGGCACATCTCCATGTCTTCCACCCAGATAGAATTCTATGGGCAATAACCTTTTCAATCTATCTAGTCTCGTGAATTATTGACCCAATGTATCGAAAGTGATCATTTTGGAAAAAAAAAATTTGGTCAGCAATCTTAACTAATTCCTCATTGCCACTCCCGTTATTACTAAAATTGCATTCCATATGCTTTATTTTAGTCTCACTAATTTTAAATCCTTTACGCCCTACCTGCAAATGCCTCGTTACCTTGTCCATAACTAATGTGAAAAGGTACAAGCTCAATGTCAACCCCCAGTATAAGCCTACAGTAATTGGGAACTCACTTGTCTCTCCACCAGGAATCCTCACATTTGCTCCCTCATACATATCCTTAAACATATAGCCAAGTGAATCAATGACAAAATCTTATACTGCCTATAGAAAAAGGACAAAACACCCACATGATTTTCACGTAAGCGAGCCATAAGTGAATCCAAGAAGTTAATGATACTGTCCCAATGACTGGTCAGTGATTGCTGACCAGCACCCCCCGGGGATTTAGACAATTTTCCAGTAGATACTCTTGTTGACTTTGGTGCCTGCCACATCACACATTAGAAATAAGTACCAAAGCCAGAGAAAATATTAATAAAAATTCTAAAATAAGATGCCAGCAACATCAAGAAACATTCGAATGAGCAAAAGCAACAAGAACAATGTGATGCGCTTAAAAGTACCCATGCAAATTTAAATGTTTGTGGGTTAAATGGATAAAAAGTTAAAAACACACAACGATAAGCCATGAAAGTAAGAAGAAAAACTTCTACATGAAATTCCTTAAGGGACAGCTACAAATATGGTACAATTAGGGATGAGACAGGCATGGGCCAAGCAAAATAAAAAAATTGAAGCCTGTTGACAGCCCTAGGCACGATTGTCACAGCAACATCTCTTAATTATCTCAACATTCAACTAGGTAAACCATACATGAACTGTAATGAATTTTTGGTGCATCACACTTTACCCATTAAAACCCAATAAACAAAAGTAGCTCTTTTGGGTAAGAAATTTGAGTGCTTCAGCTGAACAAGGTCCATGGATTTTAGGAAAAAAGTAGTTGAGCATTTTTGCCTATATGAAGAAGTACGGCGATAAAAATATCATTCAATGGGAAAAAGTTATACCAACAGCACAGTTTGTGACTTTTAGCCAATCCATGTGGTGACAATCAAAACATAAGTGGCTAACCACACAAGCATGCTACCTATTCAATGAGGCTGAATGAAATTCACATTTCATGGTAGAATTAAACTTCTAAATATGGGCTCCGGCTGTTTGCAAGGTGTAAGAGCTAGGTACTCAACAAGAATTCCCATACTTAATCTATTTAAGGTTAAACTGCGAATGCCAAAAAAAAAAGGTGGGGGGGTTGTGAACGGGACTAAGACAATTAAATAAAACAGTAGTACCTAAAAGAAAAAAATGGAATTGATACAAAATTAACAAAATTTTGCAAAAAGATACAAACAAGTCCAAAAACCCTCCATTTTACATCCCTAAATGTTCCATTAATAGGCAATTCAATAGACCAAACAAATGGAGAAGCACACAACGGTTGTAGCCTTAAATACTACCTTCACACAAACCTAGTGTCAGAGTTTCATACCACCAATAAGTGTATACAATTCCAAAAGAAATACACGGACACCCTCGATACATGGAAGGACCTAAGTTTCGTTGTCACCATATTAACAAAAATATTACTTGGAAGGAAAGGCATTATTCAAAGCATTGGAAATGAAAGAAAGAAAAACCTGGATTGCTCTTTATAGTTTAGCATCCGCATGACCATAAATATTTTTTCAAACGAAAATTATTGTTCAACCTCGTGAAGCATAATCACACCTGTATGCAAAGACTCAAAAGTGGTGAAATCTCTTTCTTCAAATTGTCCCGAATCAAGCCAAAAATCTTCTCTAAGCAAGCGGTCAATTGCTGCTTAAATAGTATAGCTGGATACCGTGCATCTACATGCGACACATTCTCCTCGGACCCGATAAGTTTCAGAGGAGATTTTAAACCCTGAAAGATTTAGATCAAGTAGAGCTCCATTAGAACCAAAGGTAAATACAAGCGATCAGAAAAAAATCCAGGAACCTGGCAAATATATAATTAATAAATATGTGTGCGCGTGTGTGCGCGCTCTCTTCAACAGTTTCCAAAAGAATGCATGATCTCTTCACCAAGCCTTTGCCATGTTAAGGTTCATTCATCAATGGCAAGCTAAGCATGATTGACTCTCCCTCCCTCCCTTTCTCTCTCTCTCTCTCTCTCTCTCTCTCTCTCTCTCTCTCTCTCTCTCTCTCTCTCAATGAACAGCATTATCACCAGCTTTTCATTCGAAAGAAAATTTCAGCTGAAAAGTTTAAGCACCACTCATACAGAAGAATTTACAGTTCATGGCAAATTAGTTATCAGACAATGTGGTCTTCAACTCATCCTTATTAACAGGCTAGCAATAGTTTCAACCCTCCATAAGCACTCATCGAACAGTGCAGGAACTTCAGCCAGAACAGGTAAGAATAGATACCATGACATAACCAGTCTAATGCATGCAACATTAAAATAAAAAAGAAAACAGCATGAGAAACACAACTGTTTGCAAATACAATGAAAATTTTCATTCAGCAGACAAGGAATCTTTAAAAAGAAAAAGAAAGAACAAATGGTTTACAACTAAACTCACTTGTGTCATCCTTCCAGTTAACCCAGAAGGCCCAGAACGTCGAGGTGTTGTGAGAAAGCCATTTGATCGCAGGTTTCTCTGCAGGAGGCATAGGAGTGTGGAAGCATTGGACAACCAATATGGCAAGATTTTGTTCTCATCACCCACCTGAGAAATTCATCAGTGACATTTACACCATGCAGTACCCACAATGCTTAATCAAAAAATTGCCCAAAACCTAGTATCAAAAAGCAATGTAATGCTAGCACAATAATTGGAACCAAGAACTAAAATTAAGGATATGGGAAAGAGTGAAGAAACCTTAAGAACATCATTAATGCCCTCAATTATATAGTCAAAAATAGTCGTCCTCTCAGCCTCGAATGCATGCCAATGAAGAAGGCATTTATATATTATACACGCTGCCACCGGTTTACCATTTTTGAACCCTAGATCTTCTTTGATGCACCTCGAAAGAAATTCATGATTTTCCTGCACCAAGGAAAAAAAAAAAAAAAACTCTTCAGCTCCAACAAACACAGAGATGGAAGCAGTGCAGATGGAGGAAAACAATTTTAGCTTCATTCATTTTATCCATATGATCTCAAACTATGTAAACACCACATTATGAAGACAATCATTATGTAAACGATTTTAGCTCTGTTCATTTTTTCCCATAAGATCTTTGAAACATGTTATGAAGAAAACTGAATAAAAGGGAGTGGAATTTTCTGTCACCAGAATAAGAAGTTGCAATAAGAACCTTTTAAACAAGCAGAAAAGAGTCACCTGATGCCTTTCAGAAATCATCTTCGATCGGCGTGACTCGGATAGGCTATGCACATAAGGTATCAAACCTTTCGTAGGACTAGGTGTCTCCTACATCATGATAAATACAAATGCAAACAATGCTTTAGAACAAATCCAAGTTAACTAAATAAAAAATAAAAAAATTAATCATGTAAAAGAGCAGATCTTACAAAAAGGGATCTCCGGTCCATGTTGGAGAGCGCAAGCGCACCAGAATACTTCTGATTCAACACAACATGAACACATTGGGTGAATATTCATTGGCAACATCAAATCTCCAAATGGGAAAAGAAAGAAAGCATGAGCAGCAATTTATGATAATACTAACTACACATATAGACAATAACAGCCAACATTTATCGACAATAAGAATTAACAATACATAATGATTATGGCCTCAAAGATAACCTCTGTAGAGGGTTTAACATGACCAGTGAGGTTGTTTCTGGGAGAGAAGCTTAACACTTTTTGCCTCAGAACATGATTCTCCTCATCTAAATTTGAGAGCTTCTCCTCCAAGCTGAGTTTTGAAAAGGCAACAAAAAAGTAGAATAAGTAATAAACAAAAGAATGTATAATGCAAGCAACAACACCATCATCAGCATCAAAGCGTTATCCCATCTAATTGGGATTGACTACATGAATCCTTTTCCACCATTCCTAATGCAAGCAACAACACATGGGAGAAAAATTAAAGAAAAATGGTGAGTTGTTCTTTGTCATTAATGATAATGATGATTAACATGCTGGTATTATATTGAAAAGGAAATTTTATAGGATGGCTATAAGACCAGCGAAGCTTTATGGGACAAAATGTTGGCAGTTAATGAACAACATGTTCATAGGATGAGTGTGGCTAATGAGGATGTTGAGATGGATTAGTGGCAAGACAAGGATAGAATTAGAAATGAATGCATTCGAGAGAATTCAGGAGTAGCACCAATAGATAACAAGATGAGGAAACGTAGATTTAGATGGTTTGATCAAGTGCAATGGAGACCAAGAAATGTGTTGGTTAGGAGTTGGTACAAGTTGAATTCTCTAAAACGGCAAGGGGAAGACCCAGAAGGATGTGGGTGAAGGTAGTAAGAAAAGACTTAGTGACATCTGGTCTAACTAAAGTTATGGCCCTTTATAGAGGGATTGTGATGGGCACATCAGAGAACCTACTCAGGTGTACCAGAGACTGAGACAACCACCCACATCAGATCAACTTTCTTTGTGGATGGGAGACGAGTTCCAAATGGGGCCCGCCGGGCCATTTTGAAGACCCCACATGAATCGGATGTGCATCAGGAAGACCCCACTTTGAGATGATGAATGTGAGTTGCTTAGGAGATCATTTTAGTCATAGAATTTCCATTTCGTGCTGATCCGACCGTTGTATCTTGTCAATCAAGCAATCGGGCCACCAGATCTTTTAGCTTCAGGCCCCTTAGACTCTGATCTTGCTTTCCTTATAATTTTTGTTATTTTTAGGAGTTATTTGATGGTTGAGATTGATAATATATGTTTTAGTTTTCTTATTTTGGATTATGGGCCACTTCATTTAAATGAGTGGCATAGTTGTAATTATGTTGAATTTTAACAATATAAGCACATGGGGGGTGGAGTTCCAACCCTATTGGATTTTGTTTCAAAAAAAAAAAAAAAAAAGAGCTCTTGCTTTCTTCTTCCATCTTCATGCGATTTGAAGACACTTCCATGTGATTTGGAAGGAAGATTGGTGTGAAGGAAATCTTCATCAACGAATGTGCGGGGTCTCCATTTATCCCGACACCATCTTCTCTTTTATCCCCCATTCAGGTATTTTCTTCAGGTTCTTCATTCTTCCCATCCCAGATCTTCGTCTTCTCCCAAACTCAACTTTCACATACTCATCCACCCCACGCTTTGGCTTCCATCATCCTTATATCAAAACCCCTTTCATCCATTCCCAAAACCCTAAACCTTAAATCCCTAACTTTCCTAGATTTTCCCCAATTTCTAAAAAAATCCTAATTCCAAAATTCTCAATTCCCATGAACCCTAATTATTCAAATTTTCCTCATCCTAACCCTAACAATAAAACCTACAAATACGTCCCTCGAGTGTGGAACGTGTCTATGCTAAATTGGAAGTTCTATCCTTCCATCAGTCGTAGTTTTAATTGATTTATGTGATTTCTTAGCATGCAGGCATGTGATTTAGGTTAAATCAGAATTTATTCCCTATTGTTTACTCTTAATTACTTGGTAGGTTAGCATCTTTTGTTAATTGAATTACTTTATGGACTCTTTCATAATTTCGACGTTGCATGCGAGCATTGAATCACGTGTCCTACATCAGATTGGCAGAAAAGGATTCATGTGGCCGACCCCAATTTGTTGGGATAGTGCCTAGATGATGATTATGCTGACGTAAACACTAAAATGCTATCACCATATGCTAGATCCTAAAAAATCACTAGAAGACTTGGTATAAATGCAATTAGTATACTACAAAACCACCCGGTTCGATAAATATCAGGGAATACGAAGAAGAATTACTGGAAAGATGGTTAACATGCTGAGACTTTCTTTCACAAATATGCTCTTAGCTATTGGTTCACAGACGCATTGCAACAGGATGAAAAATATACCTCTGCATATTCTGCTGAAGCTGAACGTATTTTGTCTCTACTTCCTGTAACTTTTCCAAAGTATTGTTGCAATCTTTGCTAACCTTTAAAAGCTCTTGCTCCATTGCCAGGTTATCTTTTTTCAGGGATTCCACCGAACTCTGTAGAGTAACCAAAAACAAAAATGTTAAGGGAAATTCGGTCTAATATCAAGATAATAATCACTGGATACATGCAACTTATTTGAACAAGAACCTCTTTCCAAAGAGATTTTTTATAATAGAATGAAAGAGACACACAAGTATCCGAATTAATGTTGTTTCACAAGCACAAGAAATGTTTAATGTACATGCATGATGGTCTAAAGATCAAGATAGCCAGAGAAACCATCAACATTCAAAACAACAGGAAACTCAAGAAGACATTTGTAAGAAATCTGGCAAATAAAAAATAATTTAATTCATAGTGGGTACATAACCAAAAAATTAGTTCTATAATATGACAAGATACCCCAGTATGTTAATATGGGATGAACTCATAAAGCAAAACCCTCACAACACGACATCCAGATCAGCTCCCCCATTATAACAAGAAAGATCAAGAAAAAATAATTAAAAAATAACAGTCAGGAAATGGGAAGCATGAAGCAGACAGCACAAATGAGTGGTGCCGCACCTTTAGAAACAAGTTCTCCTTGCTCAATCCTTCTATCTCGATGAGTCTACACTCCAAAGCCTCCTTCTCTTTCATTGATATCTCTAGCTGACTTTGAAGCAAACCAATCCTATCGCACTCACCGAGAGTTGCTGCTTTAGCTGCATCCAACTCGGCATTCAATAGTTCATTTGCTTTTTCAAGCTTTGAAATTTCTAACAACTTTGCCTCGTCATTAGATGCCTGCATTCAATAATTTTATGAACCTTGTTCACCCATGCATGCATGCACATTTGCACAAACAAACATATATCAAACACAGAAATTGAAGACAATATAAACAAGTTGAAACATATGTCCAGGAGTATAGATTCAAGAGACAAACTAAAATACAACCTTGTTAATGTGGTGGGTCCTTACTCTTACACCTGTGGTAGACTCTCAGGAGTTTCAACCCTTGGTTGAGGGTTCGAGTACCCATAGGTGGTGAAATTCCACTACGGTGTGTGCGTGCGCATGTGTAAAGGATTTAAAAATAAAAAATAAAAATAAAAAAACCTTGTTAATGTGGTACAGATGAATTGAAGCAATACACTCTAACACCTGGTTTGAAGTCACACCAAATCTGGAAATCCCAATGTAATCACACCATTGATTGAAGCAACGCACACAAAATTAATCCAAATGTGGGATAAACAAAGAACCACCTTTTATTCACCATTCACCATTTCTTCATGAAAAGAGTCTTTGCATGTACATACTCCAAGGCAAAAGAAGCCGTAATCTAATAATACCATCCATTATTTCTAATCCAAACCATTTATTCTAATTAAGTATCAATAATCACTACAAGTTACAAACTTGATTTGTGTTCATTTTGTTTTATATATACATAACAGGCCCTAGTCCACCAAATCACACTTGAATTGTGTTCAATTAGGGCCTATTTGGACGACTTTCCGCAGGTCAAGCTGACACTACCCAACAGACAGCATTCTTACTAAAGAATGGCCCGTTACAACCTCAAATACAACTCCAAAAGCAAAAAAGAAATAAATATTTGGGATCCTCACATTTCAATAATTATTAATTAGAGATTTTTCCCACCATATTAAAGGCCCTTTCAGGGCCATATCTGTATCGTATCGGCCAGAAAGCTAGCTGATAAGCCGGACATACCATTGTAAATTGTAATACCTTACTCTCATTGCTCACTCATAAACAAGTCTATTGGACACATCATTAGCATTTCTTAAATTGAACGAGCACAAAGCTCCCAAAGAAAATGGTAAAGACTTGATCTCAAAAATACAAGAAGCATACCTCCAAAAAGTCTATATAACATATCATTTCTTTACTCGGCACCCACCCCATATACAAGTAACATACATCACATACTGTAAACCCTAAGATTTTCAATAAAAATTATCAGATAAACATCTTTTAGTGTATGGGATTTAAAAATACTTTATGCGCTCTCCTTTGGAAGTTGTAAATTGCCAAGAGTCACACATTAGATATGCCTTGAAATTAAATATGATAATTCATTTTTTATTCCGTAACTCACTTTTTTTATGAAAATTTTTGTAAACGTATGATTAGGATTTGACTGCTAAGATACTTGCAATGAACAAGACATTGAAGTCACTGATGACTAGAAGCCTTTGAAAGAGAATTTTGTGAAGAAACAAATAGCAAAAAAATTGAGAGCAATCAATAGAGAAGACGTATACTCGCAATCTTTTCTCCAGATGCAACCGCCATGTGAGTTCTTCCAATTGTTTCTCAAGCTTATTCTTTGCTTCACGTAATGCACCAGTTTCATTTGCCTCCTATGAAAACAAAAACAAAATCCAAATAAAATTTTTTAATGCTTCTTCCAAACAGAGAGAGCAGATTGCTGAGCAAGAGCATTCCAACTTCAACAAAGAAGGTATATGTCATCAATTCATAAAATACTCAACACTTCTACATTTGTTGTTTTTTAATTTGGCAACTTGTTCTTAATGCTTTCCAAAGAAAACTCACCAATCAAATGATTCAAATCCAAACAACAACTCCCTGCAATAAGAGCAACCAATGGAAAATAGGAAAAGAAAATTGTAGGCATGCTTTATTATATAAGGAATTCCCACAACAATGAGAGGGGAGTTGGAAAACCATTTACGACATGTATTACACATTTACGAATGTGAATGCTAGCCCAAATAGGTAGGGCCATCAACAATCCGGGCCCAGGAAGGGTCAGGATCAGCCAGAGCCCGAACTGACCCAAACCCACTAAAAGGCAAATATTTATAAGCTGGACATGACCCATTAAAAGTTTGTCGAGCCCAAGCGAAGCCATTTAAGCAATTCAATGTGTATGTTATAGGTATGTATCTAATCATTATTATCACAGACTGGGCCTCAGCTCGCCAACCCAACCCAGTGGACCAATGAGCTTGACTCAAGCCTGGCACAGTTACTAATTTGACCCTAACTTTTACACCTGACCAGACCTGACAGGTCAAGTCCGGGCCCAAACCTGAACCGTGGCAAGCAAGGCCAGAAGATCCAATGGACTAACCCAACCCGTTGATCCCCTCACAAATATGACTGAAAACATGGTACAGCAGAATATTTTTGGCAATAGTATGATAAAAAATTTGGAAAGATAATTGGTTGCAAAATTAACAAATTAACTTTTCCCTATTCACCAGAATTCCAGTGAATGTTTTCCATAAAGCAACGTAATAGGACCCATAAAAATCCATGAAAGCAATTAAAATGGAAACAAAACCGAACCTCCAGCACTATTCTTTGGAGCATGTGCTTCCCATCTTGAGGTGCACTAAGGTGCATGCACACAACAATTAGTAAGCCAAAACAGTTTTGTAATTTGAAGTTTGCACAAATTTCAGTTTCCCTTCCCATAGGAAAGAAAAACCATGTCCCAGAATGGGAGAACTCTTAAAGTGCTAAGACGGAGTAATGGATTCATTAAAAGGGCTTTCAGCCTCAAAGTCAGGATTTTTTTAAAGCCCTAGACCCGGTGCTTCCATGATTCCCCCAGTCCATCAACCAATAGGATGCTGCAAGCTGAGGGACATATCTATAGAAGAGACTATTCATATCCGGAGTGGTTTTCAACAGTTAAGTCGTTTTAATTAGAGTTACAGGTAAGACACTGATTCTGTGATACTTTTCATTCTTTGGTGCTTTAAAAATAATGCCATGGTGTTTTTCTTTTTTCTTTTTATTTAGAAGAGCCGCAGGGCCACTGCCTCACCGAAGCTCAGAATCTGGACTCATGGTGACTCAAATACGAATCATGCCACAGGATGAAAGTTGTGCTAACCAACTCAGCCATTGAGCTGGAGGCAATATCCCCATGATGATTCTTAACATCCCTATCTCTCAAGCAAGCCTTTTCTGCACAGATGATGCAACTACACTTAAGTATTACAAGCATTTGTATAATTTCAACATTTTATTACCAATTTACTCAGATTGGAGGCATATCTTCGTGGAAAAGACCCGAACATGTGAACTCCAATACATAAAAGAAATGCAAACATACAACAACTTAACAGGGTAATGCTAATCAGCATGACTTGAAGACAAGGCACCACAAATTTCGCAGTATTAGTTAGCTTTTTTTTATGGTTATGTCAACTTCTAAAGAAGTACCACATTCTTCATCACCAACGCTCATTGAGTTATTACCAAGGGAATTAAGATTGTGATCGATCAAATTAATAAGTGGAAGCATACCAACAGAGGTTTGGAAGTATATGGGAGATACTAGGTTATCTTGAATAAAAGAAGCATAGATAGCTACACTAACTATTGTGGGATTAAACTAATGAACCATATTATGCAACTTTGCGAGAGAGTGATTGAGCAAAGACCGACGAATGTATCAGAAAATCACTTTGGTTTCATGCCGGGGAGGTCTACCACTGAAACTAATTTACTACTTAGACAACTGATGAAGAAATATTGGGAGAGGAAGGATCTCCACATGGTCTTGATTGACTTAGAGAAAGCATATGATATGGTCCAAGAGAGTTAATCTACAAAGTGTTGGGAAAGAAAGGAGTTTCAAGAGGATATATTGAACTGTCAAGGGTATGCATGAGGAAGCAGTAAGAAATGTGACAACTGCAGTTCTGAAATACTGTAGACTTGCTTCAGGGGTCGGCATTGAGCCCCTACCTCTTCGCATTGGTTATGGACAAGTTTTTCTTTTCTTTTTCTTTTTTGAAAGGTTATTATGGCCAAGTTAACGAGGCATTTGTGGGAAGAGATCCTATGATTCACAAAGCTAGATTTATAGAGGGATGTTTTAAAATCTAAAGAATTTAAACTTAGTTGGACTAAAATAGAGAATATGGAGTGCGATTTTAGTAATAATAGGAGTGAAAACAAGAAATTAGTTAAGATTGCTGAGCAATAAGTTTCCCAAAAAGACCACTTTCAATACATTGGGTCAGTAACTTGTAAGAGTGGGAAGCCTAACAAGGATGTTGCCCATAAAATTCAAGCCGGGTGGAAAAACAGAGATGTGCCTTTGGAGTTTTATATGATTGTCATCTAACACTCAAACCCCTTTATAGGACAGCTATAAGACCAACCATGCTTTATGGTACAAGAATGTTGGACAGTTAAGGAACAATGCGTTCATAGGATGAATGTAGTTGAAATGAGGATGTTGAGATAGATTGAATAAGAAGGTACTGAAATTGAGGGAACTTAGTAGGACCAAAAGGTAATAAGATGAGGGAAAGTATACTTAGATGGTTTGGTCATGCACAACTGAGGCCAAGAACCACACCGGTTAGGAGTTAGTTGTTACAAGCAAGGTGTCCCATATCCATTACGATACAGTCGTATCGGCCGATACGTAACGGTAACGGCCGACACCGTTACGCGATACGGGGTCGAAACGGGCACCCCCCTGATTTTGCGACCGTAACGGCCGTTACGGGGCCGTTACGCATGTTACGGGCCATAACGGCCATTACGATCCCGTAACTGCTGTTACGGGCCTAGAAAATAGGGAAAAAAAAACATTAAAAAAAAAAAAAAAAACATACCTGGTCTTTTTCTCTGTTCTTCTTCTCCTTCTCCTTCTTCCTCTTCTTCTTCTCCTCACCATGCTGCGGTTGTGTCCCGGGCCTCCTCCTCTTCCTCCTCCTCCTCCTCCTCTCTCTCTCTCTCTCTCTCTCTCTCTCTCTCTCTCTCTCTTCGTTCCCTCTTTTTCTTTTCGGTTTCCCTCTCTCCCATTTTTTTCTTTTGAAATCGGAAGAGGATTGACTGGTATACTGGTGTGTGTAGGTACGTGTCATGCTAAGACGAGCGCTAACACTCCTCAAGCTCCGAGTTGTACGAACGGTTCAAAGGAGATCAAAGTTACATGGGCTCCACAATGATGTATTTATTATATCTATACCGTTCATCTATTTTTAAATATCATTTTAGAGCATTAGCAAAAAATTGAATCGTATCCAAAGATCGTCTGGACCACACCAAAAATAGTAGAGGAGATGATGATTTTCACCGTTAAAAAATTCGTAGGCCCACCATAACGTTTATTTTCCATCCAATTTGTTGAAAAGGTCAAAAAGACCTAAATGAAGAGGAAAAACAAATTTCATATTGATCCAAAAGTTCTGTGATCCCAAAAAGGGTTTCAATGGTAGACGTTCAATCCCCCACTGCTTTTTGCAGTGTGGTCCACTTGATAATTAGATCTGTATTATTTTTTGTGTCAAGCCTTAAGACGAGCTCGTCAAATGAATGGACGGTTTAGATATAACACATACCTCGTGAGCAAACCCACCGGACTACGTACGAGTTACGCAGGTAGGCACATTTTAATAAAATGTACACGTGCCACATGGGCCCCACCATGATGTATGTATTTTATCCATGCCGTCCATCCATTTTGCCACATCATTTTAGGTTATGATTCAAAAAATTAGTAAGATCCAAATCTCAGGTGGACCACAGCATGGGAAACAGTGGTTATAGAATGCTCACCATTAATAATTTCTTAGGGTCCACTGTAATGTTTATTTTCCATCTAACCTGTTAATAGGGTCACACTGACGTGGATGACGGGAAAACACACATGTCAGCTTGATCTAAAACTTTTGTAGCCCCAATAAATTTTTAATGATAGTCGTTTAATTATTGTTGTTTCTTATGGTGCGGTCCACCTGAGCTTTGGATCTGCCTCATTTTTGGGCTCATGCCCTAAAATTATTTGGCAAAATGGATGGACGGTGTGGATATAACACATTCATCACAAGTGGGGTCCAAAAAACTTTGACACTCGTGTGCTACACTTCACAATCCGAGTCCTACCTAATTCGGGCCCTTAAAAAATTGTACACGAGACATGTATTAACTTAAAATTTACCAATTAAATTATGGACTGTAATTGCTAACTCAAAATGCCAAAATCAAATTGTTTGAATAGTTTTAATTGTTAATTTGTGGACGCTTATTTTTTAAAATAGGGCCTTTTGATTTATTTTTTTTCATGATTCACTATCCAATAAATGTCCACCAATTCACAAGTGGGATAATGCCAATAAATTGCATGAATTTGAGCCTTATTTGGGGCATGGATTGGTCCTCCAAGTCAGCCCCAAATTGGCAACGCGATCTACCTGAATTTAATTTCATTTTTTAAAAGAACTATTGGGAGAAATGATATCAAATTGTTAAGTATATAAATTAAATACTTAGAAAATTAAATATATGAATTTTGTAATCAAATTCAGGTTATCTGGTTCATAAATTCATCAAACAGTCCGATACAACTTCTCACCAAAGAGTGGACCGTTACTGCGTTACACCACCATAAATATGTTCCAATTTATAAATGAATGCATGTGGAATGCTTAGAATATTCCGGATTTAATCCATATTTTTTTGGCAAAAAAAATAATTGCACCGTTATGGGCCATTATGCCCCCGTATCCCCGTTACACTCCCGTATCCGTATCGGTATCGGAGGGCACCGTTACGCCAACCGATACCGATACCGGATAACTACTTACAAGTTGAAGGCTCTAAAAGAGTAAGGAGAAGGCCCAAAAGGACGTGGTTGAAGGTAGTGAGAAAAGACTTGATAGCCGATGATCTACTGAAGGCATGGCCCTTTATAGCGTAGAATGGTAGAACAAGATTCATGTAGCTTATCCCAATTAATTGGGGTAAGGTTTAGATGATGATGATGATTGATCCAATTTATAAATAGTGGAAGGAACATAACTATGAACACCAATTTTAACATAACAAGGGAATTTGAAGGTGATATTTTTGTTCCACATCAATCTTGTACCAACAAATGCAAACTTGTTTCTAAGCCAATGATAAGTTATTCACATACATTATGGGTGATTGATCTGTCCAAGATGGTATTCCATTTCCCAGGTACCTTGACAACTACAAATATCACCCATTTTTCTTAGCTAGAAAGGTTTTAAAAAGGTCCAAATCATGAGTACTCTTACAATGGAAACAGAATAGAAAGGAAATTCAGATGATCGTATTCTCGACTGGTACGATGATTGCTTGAAGAATTTCAACCAGGTTTACTCATAAAGGAAATGTTCCTTCACACGGGTTGCTCGTAAAAGAATTTCTACCCACATATTATGTTGGGTACCCATAGAAGCCAATGTAATAGTCAACACCCTTGCTAAGAAGGGATCAATCGGCCATGTATATTTCCTTGACAATTACAAATAGCACCCATTTTTCTGAGCTACAAAGGTTAAAAAAGGTCCAAATCATGATAACTCTTAAAAAGGAAAACAGAATGGAGAGGAAATTCAGATAATCATATTCTCAATTGGTACAATGTTGCTCGAAGAATTTCTACATGGATTACTCATAAAGGAAACGTTCTTTTATCATTGCCAATAAAGAAACCTAGCAGTATTTTGGGGACTAGGTTTTAATTTAATACCCAGAGAAGCCAATGTAATAGTCAATGTCCTTGCTAAGAAGGGATCCGTCAGCCACGTATGTGTCCTAGATAGTTGCATAAATTACATTAACAGATTCTTTGTATGTTCTATTAAATTTTTGCTTAACAAATTTTTGTTGCTGCTCAAAAGAAAGTTCTTAAAAAAGGAACATGGATAGCATGCTGGTACCTGGTAAATATTCAATGTTTCGTAGATGATGTATGAACTGGATAGAAATAAAACAATGTCATATGTTTTAGCTTCAAAGGGATTTAGACTGACAAAAGCACAGTAAAGCATGCCACTCATGTAAAAATGGTAAATAAACCACCAAAAAAAAGAGGGAACTGAAATTTACACATGCCCGATCTTTGAAGAAGAAAAAAAGTGCTGGTAGATCACATTTGAGTTTCATCACGTCTCTAAAGACCTAATCCTTTCCTTTTATACTGCTTACCAAAAGGGTAACATCGATGAAATTGGATTCATAAGGCTGACCACAAATAGCTAGACAGTTTCACAGGGTTAGGAATGGTCGGGGAAGAGAATAAGAAGTTGAGATCGATGGGTTGGAAGGCTAGAAGGAACTAGGTCACTCGAAGCAAGGAGAAGCCTTCATTTAAAGATAACATGACAGAGAGCCAATTGAGCTGGTTCAGATGCTTTCTAATTAGAGCAGAGAGCACACCAGTAAAAAAAAAACGGAGCAGTGACTAGAATTGAAGGGCGTAAAAAGGGTAGACGAGGAAGCCCCAAAAGGACTTGGATAGAGGTTGGCGAGAAAGGATATGAAGGCTTCTTAACATAACAAAGGTTGGTTTTATATGATTTTTTGGCACAACAGGATTTGTAAAGCCAACCCCAAATAATTACTATGATAATATGACGAAAGGAATGATTGGCAAAACAACATTCTTGAGCGCGAGAGGCACCCACCAAATAGCTGGGACAATACTATGATGATGATGCTCTTGATTTGTTTAAAATGTTTTTAAAAGAAATAAAGAAATGAAAAAATATATATAATAATAATAAAAAAACACACCAGCTCAGTGGAGGATTCACCATGTTCAGTTTTTGCCAACTTGAACAAAAGAAAGGGCAACATTTCAAACCATAGCATATGCTAATACAAAAGCGATGTCCCATACCATTCTAAGCCTCCGAAGCTCTCTTTTCGCGAGCTTCCCTCTCCAAGCACATTGTATGGCCACTATATATCTTCGAGACTGTCGGAAAATTGAGCAGGCCTTCCGCATCCTCCATTGGGCCTAATTGATTATATTAAAAACAATTAATTTAAATAAATAAATAAATAAAAACAGCCAATTCACAAGGAGAGCTTTTAAATTCACTGCAGCAAATCAACAAGAACATGAAAAGTGAAATATAAAACATAAACCAGCCAATACATAGACAATGATAGCGTTTAAAGACCAAACCATGCCTCATGTTAGTGAGGCCTGACATTTGTGTATAGGAAAGTTCCATGCAATTTCATTCAAAGACAAACACAGTATAGTTCAAACGCCAACATACCCAAAAAAAAAAAAGCAACATGCATGATAAGCATTTGAGGATCAAGATTTTCTCTGGAAAAAAAAAAATCCAGGTCATAGAAGCAAGAGATCGGGGCAATAATGGAGATGTGAGAAAGTTAAGAGCAACCATTCCCAAAGAAGGGGGAGCAAATAGCTACTTTTAAGTCATATAATAAAATTCAAAATTAATATCAATATATATGTGAGAAAGGTTCAGAGCAAGTTTCCTCAGAGAAGGGGGTCTTCAGAGCTAAGACATAATATACAATTCAAAATTGAAATCAGTATATAAGACAAATGCGTGCAGACAAATACCCTCCCCTGACATCAGTTAGTAATTACAATTTAGCAAAATGGACTTCAAGTGACCTTTGATAATTGGCACAAATGAATACCTGTCTATGTGTCTATTTTAACATATAATACAGATACGTACATTTAATTAGTGTTCTGCATGAATGTATAAGGCTAGTCAATCACAAACAGTTGGGACAGGTTGTAATGATGATAATGGTACAATTAAGGCTGTTTGGAATGTTGCTATTTTCACATTGAGTCGAATGGCCATTGTAAAACTAAATAATAGAGATGCCTAAGATCAACCAATAAAATGAGAGAGGAGCATGATATGTTGATACAGGACAGACCGTTCGATCACTGCCTTCTGATTGCAAATCAGGCCAAATCAAGGGTCCCATTGACCAAGATCCTCCAAGGTCAATCTGAGGGCATAAGTGATGAACTAATTGGACAATGGAGACCGACATGTCAAACAACTAATTTTGAAGGTTTTCTATACAAACCATATACAAGGAACAAGATTTTGTGCAATTGTACAGCCTTGCAAGGCGATTTATATTTGATATTTTAGCAATATTGGGAGTCCTTAGTAGGACCGAGAATTAGTGATGAGGACATCCGAGTACCATATCAGAGGAGGGCTGAGCCAGTCTCTTTATGGCTAAACGACCATTACATTGGGCCCACATGGCCTAATTCATATTCCTAGCCACGGTGAAGACCCCATGTGCATGTTCATGCATTTTTAAAGACCCCACGCAGGGAAGATGCATGTGGGCTACATATAGGATTGGGTGGACATGATGATCGGACCGTTGGATCATCATCGGACATCTTGATCATGGACCCCATGGGTAACGAAATAGTTTAGTTGTTTAGATTGTTTACATGCTTCGTTATTTTTGGTATACCTTGTATTTGTATTAAGATTAGGAAGTTAGGAACAACTTTAATTTATTAAGCGTCTTTATGTTATCTAAGAATGTCTTTTTATAAAAGGTCTTTTCTGATACTATAAAAGAGAAAGATGAATGTGTAAGGACCCAATGTCATTATTTTGGAGAGAGAGAGAGAGAGAGAGAGAGAGAGAGAGAGAGCTTTGTGTTTTCTCTTCTTCATGTGATTTGAAGAATACTTCATGTAATTTGGAGCTTGGGAATGGTGTAATTCCATTCCCCGTTCAATGGAGGTGTGAGGCTTCCATCGATCATCTTCCTTCTCTCTTCCTTTCTATCCAAAAGAGGTATTTACCCAAAAACTTAATCTCTCTTCTTCCATTCCTATCCAAGACCATCCAAATCATCTTTTTATTCAACTTTTCATCATCCAACTTCAACCCCAACCGAAATCAACTATTGAGGACCCAAAAACCCTAGCCAACGACCCAAACGTGCGAGTCCCTAAGCTGACCATATGGACAACCGCTCAATCCTTTGATTTCTCCTTGCTTCCCCCATCAAAACCCCTTGATTCCACATCCATAACCCTACCCTAAACCCTAGTTCCCAAATTTCCTATTTTCCTCGATTTCTAAAGACCCTGATTCCAAAATCCCCAATTTCCATGAACCCTAATTTTTCAATTTTCAGATTTTTCACTTCCTAACCCTAATCATAAAACCTATAAATTTGTCCCTTGAGTGTGGAACGTGCCTATGCTAAATTGGAAGTTCTATCCTTCCATTGGGCCTAGTTTTAATTGATTTATATGATTTCTTAGCATGCTAGCATGTGATTTAGATTAAATTATATTTTATTTCGTACTGTTTACTCTTAATTATTTGGCGGGTTAGCATCTTTTGTTAATTGAATTACTTTATGGACTCTTTCATAATCTCCACGTTGCATGCTAGCATTAAATCATGTGTCTTGCTTCAATTAGTTGAACAACATTATTGGTTACTTTTCGTTTAATACCAACTTGTGACAGTAACAGAGTTATATAACAAGGAAAGGTAGATTGGAACATGGAATCCAAGCCTTGGTTTCTTTCTTTTATAGGGATATGCACACAAAGGTTGTAAGCATATCTACACATATCGACTTTAGACAGATTATGATGTTTCTGAAAGAAATCTTTTTCTTTACAGCAATGGTGTCAAAGCATAGCAGAACAACTTTCCATATGTTCATCCTTATGTGATGTTATTTCTTATTTCCTTGCTGATGGTTGGGTCAACTGAATAAATATTGGAGCATCCAGAGAAACGAACAGTCATAAAAAGTGGTAAATATTCAGATCCACATGCTTCTGGTCCGAATTCATCTTCAGTGATGCATGATGCGCAAAAAGCAAATGGCAGGTAGGCAAGTATAAAGAGTACAAGACAACAAAGAGAACCAAAAATTCATCCTGTAAACAGAATCACCTGGATCAACAGAGCAGCTCTGTCTTCCTTCCTACGAAGAAACTTCTGACGAACAGACAAAGCCCGGATGCTAGCTTGTAAAAGAACAATGGCTGAATAAAGTTGCGAGTAAGCACGCTGTGACAGCCATCTACGAGCGTACTTCTGAATGGAAAGAGCTGCTGCTACTTGCTGTTTAGCTGCAAATATATTTCGAGAAAGGCAACCTGCAAAGAAAAGGAGCAAACCTTGTTCATGGTCTCTAAAGTGGTGGAGCAAAGTAATGGAAACAGATATCAGTCTCTTCCATATACATACATAAATACATATACATAGAGAGTTGGAAAAGAAATGCTAAACATCTCATCACAAACAGTTCAGTCCAACTTCAATGGCAATGCTCTGCTTCACAACATTAAACACTGGAAGATAATGCAGATAAAGAAGGAAAACCACATCACCATCATCGTTGCCATCATCTAAGCCTCAGACCAACTAATTGGGTTCAGCTAGATGAATCATATTCTGCCATTTCACTCTATCATAGCCCGCATCCTTAGCTAAACCACAGGCCCTCGAGTCCCCTTCCCCTTTCAGAGCCTTCCACTTGAACCAACTCACTCCTGATTGGTGTAGTTCTTGGTCTTCATTGCACATGGCCAAACCATCTTAAGTCTATACCTTCCCTCATCTTACTACCTATTGGTGCTACTCCTAAGTTTGCTCGAATGCATTCATTTCTAGTTCTATACGTGTCCTGCCACTCATCCATCTTAACATGTAATTCCTTGACTGACCAACATTGTCTCATAAAGCAGACTAGTCTCGTAGCTATCTTATAAAATTTCGCCTTCAATTTCAATGGTATGCAATCACATAAAATTCTGAAGGCACATCTCCACTTCATCCACCCAACAGTAATTCTATGAGCATCATCCTTCTCAATCTCTCCGCTGCATTAAACGTCAAAAAAGCCAGAAGTAGGGCTTTGAGTTGTCAACCCACCTACCCTACTTAGCAAATGTCAAATGCTCTTTTCACAAAAGTGCATTAGAGAGGCACGACAAGTGGTCTAAACAATCCAAAGAACATGAAAATCATGGAAATGCAACGAGAAGCTGAAGAAAAAGAAAAACCATTGTGAGTTGTCCAAAATGTATATATCATGACATGAGAACATTCAAACAGCATCTAACAACTTATCAATAAAGCTAAACAAGCATATCCCTTTTACGATGATAGGATCACCCATTTATATATCAGGAATCCACAAAAACTTGTCTTCATGCCCAGCTCAGACAAAGTAAACTGCAACGTACTAGGCTGAATTTGGAACTACAAAGTAAAATCAAACTTATTTCCAAGTGGAAAGGTTTCAAGGCCATCCCCCATGGGAAGGAATTTTGGAAAGGAACATAAGGCCAACTCACATAATGTGCACTACCAATTTTCCACCCACCTTATCAGAAATCATTGATCTTGTTCCATGCAGGACATTGAGGAGTGTATTAGTTTGGGTAGGAAATCAATTCCACCAATCCACGGTTTTCAAGATGTGTAAATGCGGTGTCCATATCCTTTTTTGTAGACAACCCAAAATAAAAAATAAAAATGAAGGAAGCACTATCAATTAAAATAATCCATGTAGCACAAGGCTTAGATGATGATGATTATGATTATGATGAATAGGTGCTATAGTGAAAAGCGATTACTTAGAGGTTCTTTAGCAAGAACTTCTTGTGCAATTGGCCTCCCTAGTAGCATACCAAGTCAATGCCAAGTACAAATTAATTTTATCCAGCATCTCTTGAATCAGGGGGGCACATCTCACTTAATTCATATCTTACTTTACACCTGACATGGAAGTAATCAATCCATGTGTGTGTGTATTAACAAGTGTACACAATACATTTTCCATCAATTAGGACAAGTCCTCCCACGGTTCCAACCACACATGTGTGTGTAGTCTTTACTTTAAACATATCCGAATTTTTAAGATTACTGCTTCAAGGCAAAAATCCTCAAACTCTTGAATAGTCCAAACGAGCAAGGTGTAAGAGAAAGGGGATGTGGCAATATGAATAAATGAAAACACCATCTAGGCTCGTCCCATATTCCAATAGAGGGCCTTAGCTTTTAGAGATCTGAAAAGTAAAGAAGAACTCTTATATCCTCTTTTTAACAATGGTTTAGGATCCATTTCTCAAAACTCGGAGGTTGAGGCACGCACCTTTGCCAAGTGCATCAAAGATTTAAGGGATCGTTAATCCTTAAACCCTTTCTCGTCATGATGTTGTTTCTCTACATCTGCTTCACAAGGTTGAGCTCTACCGGTATAGGCTTCCACGGACTTCTCTAGATAAAAGGGGTGGACAGGGAGAGAGGGAGAGAAGAAACCGCCCCCTACAATGAAGCATGAGGAACTCATTTATAGATTTGAGAACAGTTTTTTGGTACATAGTGGAAGCTTTGGGGGTGGAGATGGTATCGAACATATGGCATGATCGCATTGGGTTTTGGGATGGCATTTTAGTGAGTTTGGAGTGTTTTGAGGGTAAAGACATGAGGGGAACACTTGGCATTTTCTAAAAAAAACAAAAGGATAAAAGAAGCAATTGGTTTGCGTTTCGGTAATTATAATGGAGCTTAGAATGTAAAAATTAGTAGCAAAGGGGGCTCAATCCCTATAAAACTCTATCAACAGATGGTGGAAATTCAATTTTCGCCACCTATTGACAAGCAGTGCGAAATATCATCAATATTATCGTTGATATTATTAGCATCCCCAAGTTAGCAATACCAAAATTGCTATTATAGTAAAAATCTCCAAATATTGCCAATATTTACAATAATTGTGTGTGTGGAAGAAAAACAAATCCATTTTTGTGGGATTTGTTCATTAGGTGATTTCAATCAATCCTCTTGGTTTTTGTTGAACTAAAGCTTGGATTTGAAAGAGAAATCTCGAGCAAAACTGAGATGGGCCAAAACTCAAAAGTGACAAAAAAATCCATAGGAAATTTTTTTCAATGGAACTCTATGTCAATGCATGACTCTCATGCATTTACATGAATTTGAGGTGAAAGATCAACATTTGAGTGAAAATGAGAGAAATTGAGGAAATCCTAGTTTACTATTTTTTACAACATAAATTGAGAATCAATGTGTGTAAAGTTGATATATTCATCAATGGGGGTTGATCTATTGATTGCCAATAATTTTTCCGTTTTCTTCTTTTTTTTGAAAAAAAAAAATATTTTTAACTATTTAAAAAATAAAAAGGATCTGTTTAATTGGAAAAATGTGTGGTTTTTTATGTTAATTGATGAGGAAAATGAGCGATTGCGAAAATCCTAGTTTCCTCCATTTTTTGCACCTTAGATTGAAAATCAATGTGTGCAAATTTGATATGAATCATCAATGAGGGTTGGATGTTGATCTATCAATAGAACATGATTTTTTCTTCTTTCAAAAATTTATTTTATTTATTTAAATATGTGTGTGTGTGTGTGTGTTTAATTAGAAAGTGTGCTTTTCACATTGTTAATTAATGTCGAAATTTTATATATAGATCAGTGTTAGCTACTACATCGATTGGCTGAAAAATGTAAATACTTATTTTGCACTAATTTCTCCAATTATTCATGGTCTAGACCCTTATAAATTATAATATGAAATTGTATTGTGTATAGTTATTTTTTACAATATTCTAACTCCTAAGTGTGCAAACATGTCTGTTAACATCTCCAGAAGTTTCAATAAAAATTCCACCATTTTCAAATGTTTCCCTCAAACAATAAAATATCTCGAGTATTGAATACTGATACATGATTTTGTATCCCCGGCCATCGATGCAAGTAACAATACTAATTCTTTGAACACCTCGACAACATGTTGTTGACATGTGGTTGTGGAAATCCAATTTCTACCACCACTATTTTACAAAAAGACGAGGTCGATGTGGGGCCAAGTCACATCACAACCCAGTCCACCCTCCTATTATTGTAAAGGGGAGAGAAAGAGATGGAGAGAGAGAGAAGCTGACCTTTTCTTGCATTAAACTGCACAAGGAATTCAAAAGTGAGAGGCATTTCTCCAACTTAAAGAACCCATCACGCAATTCAACAGATTTAAAGACTCTTTCACAAAGATGATCGACACGGCCGATGAAATCGGATGTAAGTAATGCTAAGGAAACAAGATTTCCATACTCGAGAGATTATTTTCAAGATGACGAAAAAAAGAAACCCAAATGTTGTTGAATCTCATAGGTTTTTCAAAAGCAATGGGCGGGGGACAAGTGTGGTATCGCAGTATTCAAGGCATTGTTGAACTGTATGATGATCTTCTTTTCCATGGTGGCTGTGGTGGAGAGAGAAAGAAAGAGGACACAGAGACTGCCTTAGAGAGAGAGAGGGAGGGAGCGAGGTGTAAATAAGGTGGTTTTAACTTTTTGGAATGAGGGAAAGTGGGTTAGAATTTTTGGGAAGGTGGGAGAAAGGGTGTGAATTTTTTAGAAAAGAAAATGAGGGAGCAAATTACTTAAACACCCTTCTAGTCAGACAAGCCCCGGTCAGATCAGATCAGGCTAACATGAACTGAGCCAAATCCTGACCTGAAAATTGATCGGACAATATAAACCAAGGCCAAGCTCCGGCCATTGGCCAAGCTTATGGGTCTTAGACCGGTCCAAGCCAGGCCGGCCGGCCACCCGGCCCACTGCGACCTTAATTTTTTGTGTATTTGGAAATTTGTTATAAGTAAATCTATTGCATAGGGAGCATACTAGGCTAAAAGGCAGTTCGGTGAACCTGACCATCAGTGGAGCCATTTTCCATTATCGTGACAAGGGATGGCTACAATAAATACTTTAAAACAAAACGGTGGAAACTTTTAAATTACACCCAGCCTAATGCAACACGTTATCCAGTATTTTCAAATTATTTCATATGTCAAGCACTCAGAAAAACAAATTATTTCATAGATCTACAAAGACCCGGGTCGAGCAACTTAAGAATTGAATCCAAGAGCATATCTAATCTAAATTTCATAGCAAAGACATTTGAACGTGTGGTCATGTCCACCAGAGTTTCTAGCACAAAAATAACTTTTTTTAAATGACGTGATCTTAGATAATAGCATTCGGTAAACACATCAATAAGCAGGTCATTCATAAAGAAGGATTTCATATTTCACATTGACCAGAGTTTCTAGCAATAGACTTCAGCCCAGCATCCAACAAGCAGATCATTCATTAAAAAGTATTTCATACTTCACAATGTCAAAGTAACTACTATGACTTATGTGCAAGCATGCAAAACCAAAAGACAATGAGGAAAACATGCAAAGCAAACTGTAAATTATAAAGAATTTATGGATAACTTGACTACGTAACCAGAGATTTCTTACACCAACAAACATCATAAATTTGCATATGAACTATACAAACAAACATCATAAGGGAGAATGAACATGCTCATAAAACTTGCACAGAGTTTAATAAATTACAACACAAGATCCAACGAAACACTGGTAAGAGTACAAAATAAAGTAAGATACCGCGGCAGTGCGCTTGGAGTGCAATTGCAGCCAACCGAACTGAGATAAAATCCTTCCGAGCAATGAATGTTCGGAATCGAGATTGAATAAACTTTGCTGCATTATCCAAAACCTCAGCTCGTCGAGCATCTAAAATAGCAATTTGACCAGCCCTAAGGAAAACCTTGTTCTTGCCCAACTGCAAAAGAAAACCTAATTACAAAAGGCCAAAACAAAAGAAGAAGAAAAAAAGACGTTGATGAAACAACTAAAATTTTCCATCAGCACCACAGTGAATAAAATTTACGAAAAAAATGTGTTTACTAAAGCTTAAAAGTCATAGGAAATATTTTATTAAAGCCTAGCAAAGAAGATACTGAACATTCTTTGCAACCACATAAAGAGAAAAGAACAAAGACATGTGCCTAATGTATAAGACAATCTCAAAATAAATGATTCACAAGAAAATCATTTTGCAGACCATCCAAAGAAAGAAAGAAAAAGAAAATTATTTTGCAGAAGCTTACTTGGAAATTCTCAAGTTTTAACTTCTGCAAAAGTCTCTCAGTCAAAGCCTTTTCATCATAACTGCAAAACAAACAAAATAAATAAATAAAAGATACAAGAAGATATATAATCCGGCATAACACTGAAACACAATTAATAATGATTTTCTGTCATTGTCCACTATTACAAGGCAGCAAAGCCAACTGCACTTTGGATAAAATCCTTCTCCAAGTAACATATAACAAAAAATATTCAGCAATTGCAGAACTTCAGACTCTATCACTCAGGTGAAATCCTCCAGGTTTTACTGAAACCCACCATGTCATAAAATGCCAGAAACCAAAAGGGACAACAATAACTAACCCTTTGAAAGGGGAAAGGCAGCAACATGAATTAAGAAATACATGCAAATTGTTGCATGTACATACCACCATCTTAAACTGTCTTGTGAAGGAAATCACATTATCAAGAAAAAGAAATTGCCCGGTGATAACTTAACAATGGAACAATGGAAAAGATGTACAGCATTATTGTGATTACAAGATAAACTCTTTGGCAACGATTTAAAGAAAAAAATAATAATAATAACTAAACTAAACTAAAGAGAGAGAGAGAGAGAGAGAGAGAGAGAGAGAGAGAGAAATAGGAACTGAATAAACCATACAATCAAATCATGTAAATAAATAAAAATAAAAAAATAAAAAATAAAAAAAGGAAAGAAAGAAAGAAAGAAGAAGAAGAAGAAGAATCCTAAAAACCATGCATCAGAGGTACGACTATTTATAGACTACCTTCCATCTATAAGTTCCGGGGCGAGAAGTCCAAAACGATACACAAAATCAGAGTAAGTCCTTCGAGTAGGATACCCAGCAAGACTTATCCGAACAGCTTCTAGAACACCCTGTGCAGAAAAACATAAATAACTTTACACAACTTATTAAACACTGAAAGAAAAATAGACAATAATAATAAAGGAAACCGACAATAGAAGGTATATTTAGATCCACTCAAAGAAAAGCAAGAACAAGTTCACAAAAAAACAGTATGTAGGAAAGACAGAACAACTAGCCAAAAGGAATAAGTGGCCACATAGACATTTGTAGAAACCGCTCAAAGTAATGTCTCTGAAAGACAGCTTTATTTCAATAAATATAAAACAAAAAGTAATTACAGTCTGTAGTTATAAGTAATTACAATCTGCAGTTAAAACTGCAAAAAGTGCAGCCAAACACATCTATATCATCTTTAAACAGGAACATAGTTAAAGAGCATTCAAGAAAGTAATGTCAATCCTTTGCTCTCTGGAAAACAGCAGATCAAAAGCATGAGCTAACCATAAATGGTTGGCATACTAAAAATTAAGGCATGCTTCAAACGACAGGAAATTTTAGCTCCTCACTGAATATTCTACTCAGTTTCGAACTGTGGGTCTTTTGCTCAAGGACAGGCAAAGCACGATGGCAGCCACCATGATGTGAAGAAGGCAAAGAGATCCAGCAAATGGTGACAACAAGAGAGAAAAAGAAAAGTAATCCTCACTGTGGAAAGGTTATTGAATTAACGCACGGATGGGGAGCAAGGTAGAGCAGTGATAACGACATCTTGGAAGAGAATATATTGGATTAAAACGATCCAAATGCTCACTGATGGAACTTAAATGGTTCCAACTTCAACAAAGGCTGATAGAACCCATGGACATTCACACATACTTCCTCCTACTTTCGTCCTTCAAACTGATAATGAAACTTGCACCCATCAATGAAAGGAATCTCAGTTGGACAAATAGCTTACATGATGTAACACAAAGTACTTGATGGGTTAAGGCCCAATATTGTAGCTACTTCGTGAACTCAACCCCAAATAGCTGGGGCAAGGCTTTGAAGATGATGATGATAATGAAGCCTCTGCTATGGAGACAATAAGAGAATGACAACGTCAATGAGGGAAAAAGAGAGAGAGAACTCGGACAAAGGAGAAAGATCAACTGCAAAGATCTTGATAATCAGTTTGTAAAGAAAACAAATATATTATAGTTTCAGGGTTTTGCAATTTATTAACTCCGTTAGGAGCACGAAGGGTACATTGGTTGAGTTGTATATTCAGTTATGATCATTTGTGCAAAGGACCATATATGCCTTGTCTAAATGCGAAGGAGAATGATATCAGGTGATGCCTTACACCGCATGACTGGCATCTTTTGAAGGGGCACATCCATTTGCAAAACATCAAAAAAAAAGGAAGAAGTTAAATTTGAAGGGGATAAAAAGTAATTCTAATACATTGCCTGTGGCCATCATTTCATGCATTGGATTTCATTTTTCTGTGAATATTCACTCAATTGTGATGGTAAAGGGACCAATGTCAATTTCAAAAGGCTGTGATGAACTACATAGAACCTCTAAACAAGAACATGAGGTGCCACCTTCAGCATAAGGTGAGCTAATTCAGCATCATAATGGTTACCATCAGCGAGATGAAGAACTCAAAACAAGCCGCAATCTGAGGGCACGCAAGGAATAGTTGGACCAACAACAAGAGATTTGGACATCAAATGATGGCAATAGCAAATAGCAACTGTGGATGATAAAAACATCTCATCATCATCATGGCCCTGTCCCAGGTATTTGGCGTTTGCTTTCATGATACCATTGGCGAAAGTTTGATAACTGGCTGCCCACGCAACATCAACCTATATCAAAGGCTGGGGACCAGCTGGTGCATCACTAATTGGCAGTGTATGCAATGGATATTCACATCTAGGCCAGCAAAAAAGAAATGGTTAGAAAAATTGTTTTCCCTGTAATTAAAAAATGAGCATCTATAGCCACAAGAAACTGCCAAACAGTTGTGAGCAAGTTTGTGCATTGTAAGGGACCAAATGAGATTTCATTGCTATGGAGCACCAACATTTTCACATACTCTACCATCTTTAGCCAGGGTTACTTACACAAATGATCAGGCAGAGGAGGAATGGTGCTCAGGATTGGGGAAGCAACTGTTTCAAAATGTTAGAAAGTGTAAATGGCAAAGAAGAAAGACTGGAAGTAGGAGCAGCACTTGTGTAGACAGTTCCTGCAGCTAAGGTCAGGGGCCATAAGCTGCAAGTGCTGGGAGATTGCAGGCGGTAGGGAAAAGTCCGAGCTTAAAAGCAATCAGGTTGAAGAACTCAACTTTTAGGTTGTCATAAACTGAATTAAAAAACCAGAGGACTAGTATGGAAGAATCTTCACCACAAGGGGGGCAGGCGACAAGCATCGAGTCAACCTTGATTATTAGATGCATAAGTGATCTACGTAAATGGCCAAGCAAAAGGTCCTCAATAATGCCATGTATAGCTGTGTAAGACAGGTCCTATTTATCTAGGCAATAGAAGCACCAATGAGGGGAACCAAGTCTTGATAGCTACTTGCAAATGAAGGAATAGAAAACATCAGTACTGCTAATCAAGGTGTTCTGTAACGGTAACGGTGGCCGTAACGGCTACCACTGTTACCTTTATGATACGAGGCATAACGGCTGTTACAGCCCCATAATGGCCTTTACGGTCTCTCTTTTTATTTATTTTTTTATTTATTGAAGAAGAAAAAAACCCCGAAAAACCTATATCTGCCCCGTAATGTTGATTAAAAAGTATGAAAAACTTGTATATGTCCAGTAATAGACCATTGTAGGGTTATTATGGCCTTTATAGAGGACATAACATGCCGTTAACGGCAATTACGGGTCATTTTTTCCATAACGGCTGTTAAGGCCGTTACGACCCCGTAACATGTAACAATTGCCACCGTTAACTTTACGTAATGGCCTTTATGGCACACCATGCTGCTAATGAACTTTCAAACAATCATCAATGCAACAACAACCACCAATGTGGAGCTGTAATGTCATGTTACAACCTAGAACAAAAATGGAACCCTTTATTTGAAGATTCTGAAAAGTGATGGGTAGACAAAACCTTGAAAGGGGATTTAAGCAGCACCAAAAATTTATTGTTGCCAAATATCCCTCAAAAATTAGCAGATAAGGTAGTTTGGTAATCGAGGTTACAAGGCAAGCACCTCCAAAAAATCGTTTTCAGGTTCCAAATGCTGCACTACAAATTGACTCTAGAGATCCATACAGAAAGGTTTCTTTTGCCTTGAGCGAAGGTTAAAATCAATAAAGTCAATCATCTGAACAGTCCAACATGCAGTAGTTACAGAGCAGCACATACGTAACAAGAATCATATACTCATCTTTAAAAAGTACAGCCAATACAGTTTTAAGTCAAAAAAAAAAAAAGGCGGCATACGATGAATCACTAAAAACATTCCTAGGTAATACCAACTGATAAGCAAGCCTGATGAAACACAAGAAATACACATCGTATGGTACTAACCCCGCATCGTAACTGATGTAAGATGCTCTGGTTCTCAAATATTACAGGACGATTCAATGAGTTTGGTTTGACACAGCGAATGTAGTGAGGTTCTGTTGAGTTGAGTGTTTCCATGAGTGCTTGAAGTTGTTGCTACAAGGAGAAATATATATAAACCAGATCAGTAGAACATTTTAACAGCTTAAGAAAAATTATATGAACCAGATCAGTAGAACATTTCAACAGCTTCAAAGCAGACTACACCAAGTACAGAATCCACCATAGAGAGGTCACACGCACCCCCCCCCCCTATAAAATAAGCAAGTTTTTTTTTTGTCAAAAACAACCGTGTAGTGTACTTTGACTAAATCACCCATATTCTAAGGGAAAAAAAAAAACATAATACATCTCTCATAAATGTTCCAAAACATAAATCAAACTATAAAATAAATCATGAGATCAACCCTACGCCATCGAATGGCCTATGTATCATCCATCGGGCCCCACAAGTAATCATGATCACAATCCGACAGTGATGATGGTCCCCACCACGATCCAACAGTCAAATGATATATCGATGAAAATCAACGGCCCGATGCTCCTCAAGAAGATGCTCATGAACATCCAGGCCCCGTGAGCACCATGCACAGGTCATCCAACCGTAAGGACATCAGTGCTCTCCTCCTCCTCGTGTACACTCGAACAGACGACAAGCGGATGTCCTCATCACGTCATTACTAATAAAATGAACAAAAAATCAATTATAGAAAATGCCCATGCCAATTCCCAGTCCAAAAGTTATTGGCATTACCACAGGGAACAAATATCAGGTTTGCTAAACCCACATGTACAAGACTAATTGAATATAACAGCACACGCACCATTCTGTGAGTCCACAACGGCACCTCGACAGTTGGTTGCCTTCCGCAATGAGCTTCCACCACCCTACTTGAGGAAGGACCCATCCAGAAACTCATTTAGGGTGGCCTCTTATGATTCAACACTTCATTCAAACTTCTATCCGGCTCAGTGAAGAAAGCACATTTATATTCTCATAACACATACCCAATGGCCCCATTCCATGCGAGAAAAATTAATTCTGCATGAGACTTCTAACCAGTGGGGATAAGTTCTCATATATCCTTTTGTTGCGCTCTTTCCAAATGCTCCACATGATCAAATGGGAGACCATTCTCAATAGAATTCTACCTCAGGCACTAAAGGGACCGGCCCACAACCCTTGATAAAACAACTACAGATTTCAAGAGGACCCAACCCAAGATTTCTCAAAGAGGTACTTAGTACCAAATAGCTCAAAATATTTCGCAGTGCAAAATATCAGCCCTTCAAATCCTCACTAGTTAACAAATTAGGATCATCCGTCAAAGTGAAACTTTTCAATTATGTGTTTATGGCCCATCTAGAGTGGGTTCTACAATTGGACAGTTTAAGTCAAGGTAAAAGTTGACCTCATGAGAACATAATGAACATTTTTACTAGAAAACAACAGTACATACCATAATGCATGACCCGATTTTTATTTTTTTTTAAAAAAAAATTTCAAAAATAATAATAATAAACTGTAAAGTTAATTGTTGTTCTTCCATCACGTAATGGAAATTATTCAGAAAATAATAGAAAGTATTTAATAGGCCCTTTTCATCATATAACACCAGATAGTGATTGATCCTGCTAGAAGAGCTTTCATGACATTTTCTTTTTAAACCTTGGGTACCATTTGACGGCTTTGCAACAGAAAGTGGATTGTCAATTGCACATAGTTAGTTCATCTAGCCTGCCTCCAACTCGCAATTTGGTTTTTATGCATGCATCGCACGTCCCTTTCAAAATGCAATTTGGCTTATCAAAGCAATTCTTTCTAGACTTAAGATGGTGTTTGCGAGCATATTTAGATAATATTTTTTTATGATCTTAACCATCCAATCAATGGCCAACAAATAGACAATTCCAAATCAATTCATCATCATCTAAGTCTTATCCCAACTAATTGGGGTCAGCTGCATGAATCATTTTCCGCCACACCACTTTGTCCTCAGATTCACATTGGAAGTTATGGCATATGTTTGTAACTAGGAGCCAACATCACACAACCCTTCTTTATATAGGCTGGGGACCTGCAATGAGAGCACAAAGCTCCCACTGGTGCAATGTAATAGGCTAGTACATGGGCAGATTACAAGCAAGTGCTATCGAATAGTCTATTAGGTTGACTACAATCAACAGGTTGATTACAATCAATGAATTACAATCCCAACTCAATTATAGTTGAAAAGGTTCACTAATCGAACCTTTCACCATGTGGGGCCAAATCTTTGATTGCCTATGTGATGAGGACATTACTTCACGTACACCCTTGCGTACGTATCAGAGGAAGAGGCATGTCACACCGATTTCCCTGTGGCTAGGCGAGTATCCATAATCGTGCTAAAGACTCCATGTGTATGTGTAAGCATCTGTAAGACCCCACACTAGGAATATGCCTATCGGCTGCTTTATGGAGTGATCCAGACCGTTGGATTGTAGGGACGTGACGATTCGGTCGTTGGATTAAATGATCGGGCTATTGATCATGGATCGTCCACTAGTTTTTTTAGATTTTATTAGTATTATAGGATTTAGTTTTGTTTATGTTATATTTGGACATCATTATAAGTGTTTTAGTTGATTTTAGTTATACTATGGTTATTTTCGTCAAAATTCACAAAATAAGGTGTTAATTGTAATTTTTTAACTTTCTTAAAGCTATAAAAAGAGAGTGGGCGTGTGACCATCTCCCTCATTAGGTTTTAAGATAATAAGAGAGAGAGAGAGAGAGAGAGAGAGAGAGAGAGAAGGCTCTTGCTTTATTATTCTTTTATCTTCATGCAATTTGAAGATACTTTCATGCGATTTGGAAGGGAGATTGATACAATGCTAATCTTCATTAACGGATGTGTGAGGCCTCCATCTATCCCCACACCACCATCTCTTTTCCCCTGCATCAAGGTAATGTCTTCAAGTTCTTCGATTCTCACAACCTAAGCCTTCGTCTTCTCCTAAACCCCTTTCTTTAATTCCCGAAAATCTAAAATCCCTGACTTTCCTACTTTCCCAAATTAACCAAACCCTAAATTTTACCCAAGTTCGTATCAGGTTTTCTACTTTGAAATAGACTATACCCTATGCTAATTAGATGTCCCTACATCCATTACATCCTAGTTTCTTTTAATTTAACGATCTTGCAAGACGATGTTAGTAACTTAGGCTAGGATTATGCATAATGTTCTTTTGGCTTTCATGGGATTTGTGTTGATTATGGCAATGCTTATGTTTATTTGTTGATTGTCTTAATTCTACTACGTGATCTCACATGTTCTTTGGTTCATGCATCAGTCTTGCATCACTAAGCTTCTCAAGAACCACCTATATCGAGCAATTCTCACCACCCAAACAATGGACAAGAAAATAAAAGATTTAGATCGAATGGACTAGGAAAGCTCCGATCATCGATATGGACCATGCATCATGTAGGTCCCACCTTTGATTACCCTATCTTCCCAATAATGAGTGTGGTTGGTTGATACTAGACATTCAAAAATGGATGGTCAACATTGATTATGCTACGAAAGGCCTAATCATAGATCACAACAGTCCATCATGTGAAACCCAATTCTCATTACATGTTCTCAAGAATAACTTTGATCAAACAATCCCAACCAACCAATCAATGGCTAAGAGAATGGATGATACAGATAGCTATACTGAAAAAGTTCTGATCATCAACCAAGATCATCCATCATGTCATGTGGGCCCCACATATGATTGCAAATGAACCAGGCTGAGCCAAGTCATGGCTAAACCATGCCGGTTTAAGGGAACTATGATCTAGGACCAACTCCAAACTAAGTATTCCTGATAGCAGACAACCGACCAGCGTACCAAAAGCTCCAGAGATGATAGAAAAGAACTGATTTATCCATATATGCAGGCCCTCACAGGTGAGACCTCCCCGTGGGCAACCCCCGCTTTGCACATGTCCCCAAATCATACGGTCCCATGGTGGGCCCCACCTAGTGGTCATCCTGCATCTCATAGGCCCCACCTCATGGGCCACCCACCCCAGCGTAGAGATACAGTGCATCCTTGGAATCACACCAAGATGCCCCGGCATCATCCACCCATACTAGTGAGGAGACTCAATCCCTGGACTCCCACTCTGATAGCGGACAACCGACTAGTGTACCAAAAGCTCCAGAGCTGATGGCGAAGGACTGGTTTATCCCTATATGCAGACAAACCCAAGTGAGACCTCCCCGTGGGCAACCCCCGCTTCCCCGAATCGCACGGTCCCACAATGGGCCCCACCTCGTGGCCATCCTACATCTCACAGGCCCCACCTCATGGGCCACCCCACTCCAGTGTGGAGATACGGTGCATCGTTGGAATCGCACCAAGATGCCCCCGCATTACTGCCATTGGCCATAATATTAAGGCTCATGTTGAGCCCATTGCAAGAAAAAGAGACCCAAGTCTGAATGCAACACACTAATTTAATCACACCACTAAGCCTAGACCAAACATAGACCAAAGCCAATCCAAACGGAATATAAATCATGGTCCGACGTATCGCCGGAAAGGGGTACATATCGCCCAATATGTACCAATATGATCCATGGCCAATATGGGTGTGCCACCTCGATACGGGCCCGAACCATGGCGATACATGGCTCCATATATCCTACATCATTTGTGAACAATATGATAGGGAAAAAATGGATTTACAAAAAAATGATCCAAATTAAATTATGTACCAATGAATAATATACTAATAATAGTAATAAATTATTATTAATTTAATAGCATATGCAAGTCAGGTCAGAACATATGGCTTTAGTATTCTAGACCAAAATGCAACCTTATTAGAATCGAGGTCAAAAATGTAGGCCAAGTTAATCAAGCTCAAGAATACAGGCCCAAATCCAATCAACAAATCTAAACACCTAGCCCAAATCCAACCCTAAATGGTGTGGCTGACACTAGCTTCCAGCTAGCCACCCACATCTGGCTCCCCATGCATCTAAAGAATTACTTTGATTGGGTGATCCTTAAGGTAGATCAATGGCCAAGAAAATAAACGGTTCAGATTGATTATCATGAAAATTGAACATTCTGAATTGATTGATAGATGGTTGGAATCTTCCAGTCACAATGATCTTATAGAGGTATAGGTGCTCCAAGGTGGCCCGGAATGATTGACTAGCAAAAACAATGATCCGACAAGGAGGTCACTCTGATTGGTTACCACCCATGATGCTTGGGTTTTGGAATATATGCTTTGGAAGAATATGTTTGACGGAAGAGATATTGGCAAAAATAAGCATCTAGCTTGACTTATTAAATTCTAATTACAATTTCTACCTGGAATAAAATCCAGAAGCAATGTGCTTTAGCCTTTAGAGGGCCTAAAGTCATTGGTATGGTCTCATCCAAACAATCTAATTTCTTGAATGCCATTTCGCTGAAAATGTATTTTGCAAATTGCAATTCACGTCTGAACACACCCCTAGAAACAAAATAGAAGGGGAAAAGAAAATAAAATAGAAGTTAAGCCTCACTTCGAGAAACAAAAACAAAAAAACAAAAATAAAATAAAAAATCAAAATGATAAATTATGAGAATAGTGAATAAAAAAACTCAAAATAGATTGGGGAAACAAAACAAGCACAAGAATATAGAAAAGTAAGAATGAAATGCATAGACAATACGTTCACTGTTCATAGATTTTACTAGCCAAATTGATGAAAAACAAAAACTACATAGGGTAGAGAAAAATTAGTTCTTCCAGTTTGGTAAAGATCATACCTACAATGAGCCATGAGTTTCAACAGCACACCCACATCCTAGTTCAAGAAACAATTATTGCACACATAAATTGAAAAGGGTCTTTTTCAAATGATGACAATGGTTGGAAAAGTTTTATCTTCCAAATTATACGAAACAATGCCCATTTTTCATCACCCATTGATGGCTTCTTTTTGTTAAAGTCCCTTGATATACATTGATACACCATCCTCTAACAGATCGAGCTTTTAGAGAAAGTGGTTATTTGAAATGGTATCAAAGCGAAAGGTCTTGTGTTCGAATCCCGGGAGCAACAAATATGCATCCCTAATATATTCTCCCACGGGGAGCAATTTATGGTGTAAGTTGTGAGTCCCTCCACCCTTGCCCATTATGGGGCCGTTTATGGTGTGAGTTGTGAGTGTCTCTCATGCGGGGTTCCACCCTGCACACTTTTGACAATTGACAAGGAAATGAGTACATCAATTCAAACAAACACTTGTTGTTCGGAGCATCGTTGCAGAAGCCCTGGTGCACGTAAGTTACACTATGCTAACAACTACGCAAGGGGAAATAGGCAGTTTTGAAATAAACAAAAAGAAAAGAGGACAATGCAACTATTACTAGAAATAAGCTCCCAAATTAAACATTACAAAAAGATACCTTAAATCTAGAGGCAACAGAAGAGAACTTGTAAGATGACCTTGAAGACTCCTCTGGCAGCGAAGGGAAAAGACCCGCAACAAAGGAGCATTTTGATGATGACAAAAGATTGCAATGTTCCACAACGACGTAGTCACGATTTTTGTCTAGAAAAGAATTTGTTTGATAGGTCACCTATCAAACAAGGAATGACAAACAAAGTGTTTATCAATCAGAGTAAACAGTTTTCAACAAACTGTTCCATTTGAAAACAATAAATTGATAAGTGTGACATACCTTGCCAGCATAGTGGGAAATGGTAAAATCTGTTTCTGAAAATTTTGGCTTTTCGAACCTTGGATGAGTTCGGAAGCTCTGAAACAGCTTGGTAGAAAAAGTTTCATGTGTTGATTTTGGAAACATGCTGCACAGATAACAAAAATTTGTATGAACAAAAAAATAAAAAAACATTCCAGAATAAAAAACAATACCAGTTACAGATTGCGATAACTAAGGAAAAGAAAGAAAGAAAATCATGTACCAAGCTTCATCCAAGAGAGCAATAACCCCAATAGGTTTCTGCAAATGACAATACAAAGTATTAGTACTCGAGTAAAAAAAAAAAGTTACATAATTTGCTTTCGGGAGCACTTATGAAATCAATGTCAATACAGGGCCCTTTCCAAGTATACTCGTTTCAAAATTGCAGATGGCACAAAGGTGCGCTTCTATGACAATCAATGGTGCACAAAGTCTCCTTTATGTTGCTCGTATAGGAGTGCAATGACCAAAGGGGGCCTCGCACTTAGCTTCTACCTATAGATGGCAGTCAAAGTTGTTTGGGTGAACGAATTCAGGTAAATTTTGAAACAGGAGATTTATCTTCTCTCATCTGCTAGAGTTGCTAGGAAAGTATACAAATTCATTTGCTTGTTGCAGGCGTACTGCCAAGCAAAAGGAACACTCCATGTGGTCCTAACCAATTTCAGAGTTTTCTATCCTACGGAATTTAATCATTCACAGAAGAGAGATAAAAACCAAATCTAATCCAAGTCTCCTCCTTAGGAGGGATTTTATTGAATTGTGGGGACTGTATTCCAGGTCATGACATACCACAAGCCCTTAACTGTTCCTCCTTGGATAAAAGCTCTCAATTAACAGTGAAACCAAGTTCCTATCTATGCAATGCAAGGTGTCTAATGTGCAGTGTGTGCACTACATGTATATTCCAGTCCTGTGTAGCTTCAAAAGCATCAAGGGCTGATTTTTTGAGGTCAACTTTTAGCCATGTTGTTTCCAGGTGAATTCATTTTGCCACTAAATCTGAATGTGTCCATAGATCTGGTTGACTGACAATGCCTTCGTTTATGCTCAAAATGTGCATTTGGCAACCACAGCGTACATCGTGAGTCATGGATGAATTGCAAATCTCTGATGGCAGTGAAAAAAAATGCGCATAGGGGCACGCTTATTCGCGAATTGTTGCCCAATAGACTACGTCCGATATGCCTGCAGCCTAGAGATATTCAGGCTATACCTTGTTTGTATCACAACTATGTTTGGTGCAGTACACTTGCAGCAGGGTAAGGCTATGATCTTAACCATAAGCCAAGCTGGCACCATGAGGTCACTCGGACGGCTAAGGGGAGCATGATATGTCAGGTGCAGTACACAGGCGATGGTGTAAACATGACTACTTGACCATGGTCTGAACCATGATGACCCAAGAGATCACTCAGATAGCTATATGACCTCCCCAGGAAAAGCAGAGTTGCAGGTTGGCTAGTGCATGCTTGCAGACTTTGTAGGTCACAAGAGGAGGCTAATTGTTGCCCTGAGATGAGAACCCATAAGGGGTGTGTATAGATATATATATATATATATATATATATATAGGCATGGAGAGGCTGAGGAGAGGGTGGAAATACCTAGCTTCTCGGGCCCCAAAGTGCCACATATCAGGATGTGATTGATCAAGAGTTACTTGACAATTGAAACATCTGAATCATTAGATTTTGCAGGCGTGTTTGGGTGCAAGGTATTCAATAATGATAACAGTGGCAATAACAACCACCATAATTACCGTTACGACACTGATGTAGGACCAATGCATGAACTCAAATATTGTGTGAGAACAATCAGCAAAATTAACTTAATTAATTTAAATTTAAAAAAAAAAAAAAAAACACACACACACACACACAAAACTTGCTATCATCATCACAAATATCAAAATCCCAAGAGAAGATCTCTCAAGCCAAATCCACATCCTAAGAAGAGCTTTGTTCAAGTTAGAAAGATCTCTCAAGCCAGCTCCTCCTTTCACAAAGGGCTTGCACACCTCTTCCCATTTCAGCAAGTGAAATTTATTGCCACCTTTGGAACCTTTCCCGAGGAAGTCTCATCTTTAGCTTATCGAATCATTTCCGAACCGCTTAGGGTCACTTAAAGAGAGACATAAAACAAAGCAACATACTGGAGAGGGTCAATTTGAAAAGAGTTACTCTCGCACCCAAAGAGAGATACCGACCTCTCCACTTCAAGAGTTTTCTCTCTATTCTTTCAATCACCTTGTCCCAAAGATAGGTTGCAGGCTTGCTGAAGCAAAGAGGGAGATCCAAATAATAGAATGGAAGTGATCCAACCTTGCAACCTAAGATGGAAGTAAAACGGGACACCTCTTCCTTTGATAAACGAATGCCCGGCATCTCAATTTTTCCCATGTTGACTTTCAGCCCAAAAACTGCTTCGTAACAAACAATAATCTTGCATAAATTATCCATCATAACCAAAGAAACATCGCAGAAAATGATGGTGTCATCGGCGAACTGGAGATGTGATATGAGATTCATGTTTTTGGAAACACAGAATCCACTAATAAGAATAGCTTCTTGGCCGCTCGATAGCATCCAACTAAAAGCTTCCGCCACAACCGGGAAGGGGGAAAGCAAGTCTCCTTGGCGAAGACCCCTAGAAGTTTTGAAGTAACCTTTGCGGGAGCCATTGACTAGCACTGAGCATGAGACGGTTCTGATGCACATCTGGACCCATTTTCTCCATATGTCTCCGCACCCCATTCTTTTCAGTAAGTAATCAATGAAATCCCATTGAAAGTGGTCACAAGCTTTCTCAATATCTAACTTGCAAATGATCCCCGTGTTCTTTTCTTTAAATCTGGAGTCTATCCACTAATGAACCCATAAGAGCAATGTCCAAAAATTTCCAACCTTCCAAAAAATATCCTTGAGTGTGGGATACAATATCACCTATCACCTTATGAAATCACGTGGTAAGAATTTTGGTGATCATCTTGTACGAACTACCAATGAAACTGATGGGCCGAAAGTCTTTAAGGTTCTCAGCTCCCTCTACCTTTGGAATGATGGCCATGAAAGTCACACCGTAGACTAGATTAAGGGTCCCGTTACCAAAAAAATCATTGACAAAGCACATGGCATTGCTTTTCACCATGTTCCAAAAAACTTGGAAACATGCCATGGGAAAACTATCCGAGCTCGGCGCCTTATCTCAGCCCAGACTATCGACGGTTCCTTAACTTCTTCTATAGCCAACTGACTCTCCAACTCACTCGCTTTGACAGAAGATATAGAAGAAAAAGGAAGAAAGTCCAGTTGGGGACGATTCCAAGAATCCTCAAGAAAGGAGTTTCTCGCAGAAAGAAACTATGGCATTGCAAACTTGCACCTTCTCCTCTATTCTTTTACCTTCCACCAAAATAGACGATATTTTGTTATTTCTTGCCCTTGCCGACACCACACTGTGAAAATAGGACGTATTTCTATCACCCTCTTTTAACCATAGGGCCCGAGATCATTGACGCCATTTGATCTCATCTTCCTTAAGGCATTTCAAATGTTCCTTGAGAAGTTCCTCCCATCTTAAGCTATCTTCTACAGAAAGAGGGTTGGCTTCTTCCGTGATATCAAAAGCATGGATCTCTTCGTGGATGCTCATGAGTTTTCTTCTGTGCCTCCAATCCATAGACTTTTTTACTCCAGATATTAAGCTTACTTTTAAATTGTTACAATTTCGGGTGAAATCTGTCACCTGACATGGATGAGACCTAAAAAGCATTACACCAATTTTCCACTAAGTTGTAAAAGTCATTCACCTCGAGTAAGCAAAGTTCAAATTTGAAAGGTTTAGGACCCTCGTTGTCTTAGCAGATTCTAGAAAAATAGATCTGTGATCTGAAATTGTTCTCGACAGACCTTTAATCCGAATGAGAGGATATCTTCTTAACCAATTAGTCAAGCCGATACATAATTGGGATACTCTGACCATTTGACGAAGTGTAAATAGCCCCTTGCATAGGAATATCAATCAAATTATATCTTTGCACCCAATCAGCATATGGGATCCTGAAGATTTCATGTGAGTGAACCAGGAAACGTTGAAATCCCCTCCTATGCACCAAGGAAAAGACCATTTATCTGGGATCAAATGAATCTCCTCGTAGAATCTGTTTCTAATAGATGCTTTCCATGGACCATACACTACCATAAAAAGCCATTTAATGCCAGAAGATAGCTCCAATAAAACCGCAGAAACTGAAAATTTGCCGCACCAACTTTCCTCTTTCCTCCATAAACTAGAGTCTCAAGCGACGACAATACCGCCCACTGACCATGTTGCATCGAAAGCAACGAAGTCCTTGGGACTAGAATCTCATATCTCATCCAGAAAGGTGTTGTTAAAGGACAAAAGCTTAGTTTCTTGAATTGCTAAAATCTAAGGTTTCAAATTCTGCAAACTGCTCTTAACTTAGAGATCTCTTTGGGTCCCAGGCCCCAAACATTCCAACTGAAAATCTTCATCAAGAAACCAATCTTACCCTTCTGCCCCTGTGCTTATCGCCCTGTAAGTTGCCTGAAATAAAGTTAATTGACATCTCCAATCACATCATTTGTCTCTAGAATTTTGGAGTTCGGCGAGAAGGTCTTCTAGATACCTCTTTGCCTCTTTGCTCAATGAATTGAAGGAAAGCTATCACATCCTCATCCGAAGCCTGTAGCGACAAACCAAGTTTCCTCCCCACCCGATCGATCACATCTTTGATCCAATCAATCTCGTCTTCCAAGTTGTCTCCTAAAATATGCCCATTTCCTGTCATTCTGACCGAGTTTAGAGTGTTGACCATGAGTATCTGATTGGTGGCCAATCCTTTCGATCATCACCTGTGGGGGGGTTACATCCAAAGTCTCCACGAAGGCCTCCCCCATCGCAGTTGGAGAACCATCCACCTGAACCTCCGCCTTTATCAAAGCTAACGTATCTGCCTTGATCTAGTGTTCTAATGACCCCTCTCATTCCTTATCAGGAAGCCGCTCTGAGAGTTGAAGGGATGTAGGATCCAAGACAAGGGAAATGTCTCCATTCTGCCTTTCTTCGGTATGATCTTCTAGACCAAGAAGTTTCGCACTAGAGCATAGAAACTCGTCTAAGCGGAGAACTGCCCTCGAGGCGCCCCTGCAATAAGGAACAATGGCCTTGGAGGGACTTGAAGTCGCTTCGTCCATCGACGGTTGAACCGACACGTGTGGATCATCAGCAATCTCTCCCTCACGAATAAGAACTTGCACTGGGGATATCGATAGGGGAGGGGAGACGTGACCTCTCTGTTCACTGCAGGAAGCCTACTTTATAAAAGGTTGAGCCACAGCTGTCACTTGGACGCTATGTGTCGTATTGTCATAGCTTCGAATGGAGGTATGGACCCGAGGTTGAAACAAATCGTTGTAAGGAGCCTCCTCTGTCACGCCACGACCACCCGAGCCTTCCAAGTGAATCTGATCCTTTCTCCAAGCCTCGCAGCCTGGATCCGAAGGATAAGCGTCCAGCACACGAGAGTATGAACCCAACTCGTGTAAGGACTCCCCTGGTGCCACGTCTATTTTAGAGGGAGTATCCTCCTCCACACGAGTGTCAGAGGCCACCTCATGCGAGGGTTCTTGTTGTGCCACGATCGTGATTGGGGGAGTATTCTCCTCCAAGCGTGCTCCCGCGAAATAAGGAAGGGGGGGTGACTCGTCAAGGAGTCACCGCCTGTCCACCACCGCCCATCTAACCAATGCTTTCGTAACAACACAAACCCCCATCCTGTGGAGTTCCATGGTGCACAGAGGATGGTGCCCCTTCGTCTATAGATCGAACTCCAGCCAAAGCCCATGGTTCTTTGTGTTTCCACTATTCTCCCCATCGAAGAGGGATACCCTAGGCTTCTTCCTTCTCTATCTTAAGAGATAGGCCTATATTCCCCACTAGAATCTTTTTCCTGTTGGGGATTGGGGAGGATTTTTTTCTCTACTGTAGACTCTAACCGCACTGACATCTTCCCCAGTTTCTGATTTTCCGTCGATGGCAAGAACCGCACCTATGCACCCTCCAATGGCACAAAAAACCTTTGTGTTCCACAACTCCATAGGAATATCCCAAGGTAAAAACCATTTGTCCTCGAACCCAAGTATGGAAATATTTTCACACCTTGCTACTATGAGAATTAGGTCGTCCTTGAACAGAGATCTCGCTAAGAAGATGAAATCTTCTTTCGATTCAAGCTTCGGCATAATCTAGAGATCCTTGGCATTAATCGCCCTAATTTTGTAGTTCCACTCCTCCATCTTGCAACAAGCCTTCAACCAAAGCTTGACATGGGATAAAAGGGAGCCATCCTTAGTTGTAGCCACCATTGAGGGTCTGATGGAAGGCAAAACCTCTTCGACTACCAAAGGGTGAATGTGAACCGTAGGTTCAGAATCTAAAACCACCCTCCAGCATCAGATCGTGTTTGGACGCTCTTCTGAGGCCTTCGGCAGGTCCTAATTCGGTAAATCCTTTTGGGACGAAGATTTTTCCCCAGGAACAACATCCCTAAAGGTTCTAGGCTGAACCGCTTCAACGAAATTAGCATTCTCGCCCTACGATAGAATCTTGTTCAGTCGTCGAGAATGCTACTGGGGATTGTGAAAGTTCTTACTCGTGCCTCTCTTTCCCAGCACCAATTTTCCTTTCTATTTTTGCGTCTTCTCTTGGTTGACAACTTCCGGACCAAATCTTGACCATTGGACCAGCAATCATCTCCCCCCGAAGCTCTCACCATTCAACATATTCATGGCCAGGTCAACCGCTCCTTCCTTTTGCATTCGTACAAACGCAAAACCTCGAGGATTGCTAAATCCCCTTGAGCAAGGAATCACCACCTCCATAAATTCTACAGCCCGGCTAAAAATCCTTGAAAAGTTAATAGGCAACCAACCTTCAGGGTAAAACTTAACGAAGAGGGTCAGAAATTCAGCTATCGGGTATTGCATTTGTGATTCTTTCCTCCCATCTCCTTCCCTCTTGCGAACCTCTACCCACTCCCCGTCACCATCTTCTCCTTCAAATTCATCTGCATAGTTTTCAGAAGGTTGAGAATGAGTATCTACACACTCGTTTTCTGTATTATTCCCATTTTCGTTACCGGCATGGTTAGCTACTCTTCTTGCGCCTCTGCTGGTACCTCTACCATAATCGCCCTCAGCACCTGTCAGTGCGTCTCGCAGCACCTCTAGCTGAACCTTTTGCAGCACCTCTACCAGCATCTCTAGCAGCGCCTCCAAAGTTTTAGCGTCTATTTTGTCGAGTGGGAGGTGAGAAGGGGGTTTGCAAGTGCATCCAAACGCACAACATAAACTGCTATTTGCGTCGAAATGGAGTTTAGGCCTCAACTGCAACTTTTGAGGGTGTGACCAAATGGGACCTGAAGCATGAAATCCTTGCTGAAGAAAATTAGAGATGTTCTTGTCCAAGATTCCATGTTTTTGTACAAGCTAGATCATAGTGATAATGTTTATCATCCTCTTTCGCGAGAACTTAACCATTTAAAAATTCAGACATTTGTATCCATAAAAAGATTGTTTTAAGCTCAAATTTAACAGTTCAGAACAAAACTAGCCAAAACCCTAATTTCGCAAAAACTAGGGAACTCTACAGCTGACAACTCATTTCCGAACAAAAAAACCAGAACTCAAATCCTCTCAAATCACGCCACACAAGCGTCAAATCCAACCCATCTGTTTGTTTGGCTACACACTAATGATAAAGTTTTAACCATTGAGCATTTACACAGGAGGGAGATGACAAAGAATGTTTGCATTATATGTCTCAACGATGCCAAGTCAGTGTATCTGTTCATCCATTGTGATTTTGTATTCGGGGTTTGCAGGAAGATATTCGTGACGCTTAATATGTATTGGTCTATGTCAAGTTACGTTGAATCCTTGGCTCAAGCCTAGAAATGGGGGTGTTTGAGCCAAAAGAAACACTGTTGTGGCATCACTCTTTGCATTTAGTTATTTGGACTGTCTGGAAGGAATGTAACAGTAGGATGTTCCAAACAGCCATCCATATGTTAGCAGTGTTAATCAAGGCAAAGGGAGGTGCCATCTTGGGTGATGGGGCTTACCCCATCTAAAAGTTGTAATAGAGAAGCCCTTAATCCTTGTCAGTGGGGCTGTTGGAAGATCTCAATACCCAACCTTCTCTACCGCACTTTCCTCTGTCAATGAAATTGTGTTATCATTTTAAAACAGCATACCATAACTCAATCACAAGTGATACCAACGATGCATCCAACTAAATAGAAACTTACAGAAACATTCAAAATTTTATCACCAAATCAGGCCACAAGAACCAATATGCCCTCTGTTGGACCTCGTGAATTTATTGTCATGTATTTTATCTTGTACAAAAATCCAAGTTTACAAACTTCTCCGCTGGTAATCCCTGAAATCAAACAAGATTGTAGTTGGAAAGAACAACCCTGAGCCCATTTTAGAAGCCTTCCTTTCATATAATTATGCTTAGCATGCCTAAAGGTTTCGATTCCTCAAAACCTAGAACAACCATGCATGCCCTTGAATGCAAAAGGCTAACACTAGAAGGTGGAAGCATGGAATATGAAGACAAGAAAGGTCAAATTTAGATATGCTATTTAGTTCTTCAATGATATTTGTTGGGATGCTTCTAGAGCCAAGATGCACCAAAAGCTCAACAGGGGTCCCAACCTTAGTTTCCCAAAGCAGATTTAAGGAAATTCCATCAATTAATATGGGTTCACATCGATAAGCACCTCGAATCATATTTAAGAAAGATATTGAAAAGCATTAACATTCCACAAGATATATATAGCTATAATTAATGATTAACTTTCCAAGAAAAGTAAGCAAAAACTTTCAAAGAAAAGTAACCAAAAACCTTCTCTATCAAATCCAAGACGTCTTGGTTGTCGATGAATTCAATGTAGCTCCAATTGATTTCTTCATTGCTGTATTCCTCCTGCTCCATCTTAAACACATGCTGCAATGAAAAGTGAAAATGACATGAGGTACCATAACCCAGGACTGCTTTAGTGAATTCCACAACACCAACCCACCTCATTGAAATGTTGCTGAAGTTTTTCATTTGCAAAGTTAATGCAGAACTGCTCGAAACTGGGCAAGAAAGAAAGGGCATCAATTTTTTAACAGTGGTCATGGACAAAAAAGCAGGTAAGGATATAGAAAAATTATGATTGATATTATAAACAGTAAATTCATAAAACATTATATTCCTGATGTTGAAATACCTGTTAGTCTTGAAGCACTCAAAGCCATAGATGTCAAGGACTCCAATTTGAATCTTGGAATTCAGGTCTTGCCCCACAGAGCTATTAATTTTTTGAACCAGCCTGAAATAAACATTTAAAACAATATAGTAACTCATATATATTCCCAGTCTTGGCACAAACATAACAAGTCTTAAAGAAGCAATGAGAGCTTGCACACCAGTCAAATAACCGAGAATAGACAGTCTTCGCTAAAGCATCACGACTAGCTATAGCAGCATTACAGTCAAGAGCTTTGACAATGTTTCCTTCGTGGGTATGTATCATACGTGTGCATAGAGTTGCAAGCAAAAGATCTGCCCGGCACCTGAATAAGAAAGAAAAGAAAAAAAAAACACTTTACCTCTGCATCAAGTAGATACACTAAAACCAACACTGGGTACAAAACAACAAGTTTAAAGCATTAAGAGGACAATTACCACACTACATTATTAAAAAATACAGTGAAGTAACCAATGAAAATTAAAAATGAGATACTTCCACACCTTGAAACAGAATTAACCAAAAAAGAAACTGAAAGTAAAAGGAAATCCTGATGATGTCAAGAGACTCCCATTTTACATATTTATCCATTTTTGCCAAAAAACTTCAAATAACAAAGAGAGATTTTCTGCAACTTGATACAGGTTTCACCAAAACATATGCATTGACAAATTTTGAAGCAAAGAAAACATGTTCATCCAAGCATGTAGACAGCCTAAGTACCCTGTTCCCTAAATGGTAAAAAGAAGTATGTTCTTCCTCTTCTTGGTAGATCCCGACTAGTAGTGAAAATAAAGCAACAAAAAGCAAAAGAGTAGAAAATTATCCTAAGAGTGCCCACTAAGGAAGAGAGTAAAAAATGTTGATCCTAGCAACTGTGAGCAAGTGAAAACATGAAGCGCATCCAGTGTTTTCATTATCGGAATCCATAGATGTATCGCACCCTTGGGATACGGAAACATATCAGGTATCATATGGGAAATACTGGGAGTATCGCATAATGTATCACTATTTTTTGGAAAGATGGGAAAATTGGTCAAATTTTCCAATGGAACTAGAGGGGATGTTAAAAAAACACAACATTACACAAATGGAAGTCAAAAAATCTCAAAAAACAAGCACACATAATAAGTTTTCATTGTATAGAGTCCTAAACTATTCGTTGTCTAACAGAAGTGGTGCAATTATATTCAAAATCAGTTCATATCATTTCTAGATCTAAGAAGACGTATATGAAGACACGAGCAAATAAAAAGCCAATTAAAAAGTAGAAACATACATGTGAAAATTTTTTAATTAAAAATCTAATTTATTTAAATCCAGAACCCTCCGTCAACCTACAGATCAGCCTCCAACATGTCCAATGTGATTTTTTTATACTCTACTTGTAATTTCAATGAGTGAAATGGGGGAAACTTCGAATTTCTCCCATTTTTCCCAAATCCGTTAATTAGAGTGTAACTGATATTAAAATCAGAAAACACTTGTAAACACTTGCAAATTAAGGCTAAATGATTGCTGATCAATTTGGATTTTTTGAATATATATATATATATATATTGATTGAATAATTTTTTCGAAAAATCCAAAAACCTTTGTCAATCTGTTGATCAACATCCAATATGTCCAATATGATTTTTTATTTTTTATTTTTGCATACTCTAATTGCAATCTAATAGGGGGAAATTAGGGAAATTTCGAATTTCTTCCTCTTTTTCCCAAATCTCCAAATCAGATGTTAACATCCATGATTGAGCATGTAAATCCTGCAAAATCATGAATTTCCACCTTAGTTCTAGTGATTTACAACAACAACAAAAAAAGATTAAAAACAAGAACATTCTCACTAGCTGAAAATCAGTCCACCACCCACCACAATCTAATCTCAATTTCCAAATGAAAATCCAGTTGTTTCTCCCAAAAAAATGGTAGAGGGTTGGTTGAAATTACCTCGAGAATGGAGTACAGACAGATTTGGGGAAATTTGGAAATTTTTAGGGTTTTTGAGGATTATTTTGAGAAAATATGGAAGGGTGTTGTCAGTGGGAAAGCATCAACAATACTATCGAATATATCATCAATATTAAGTAGCATATAACGGCCATTATTTTCACATCGTATCAACATATCACCAAAACAATGCGATAATTAACAAGATTTCATGTGATACGCATAAGTCCATAGACTTCCAGGCTATTTCATATTGGCTAACCTCAATACAGATAAGTATCGGAAGATATTATCAATATTGCAAACACTTGCACCAAATGAAGCATCGTGTAGATATCAAAGAACTCAACAGCACAGTATAGAGTCTAGCAAGCCCCGATCATAATTAGTTAAAGAAAAAAAAAAAAAATCACGACAGTATGGGGAATATGTGTGCATGATTCATTAGTGGTCTCAGCACAAATCTACTCCATTTTCTGCAACAAATGCATTCATTACAAGATTGCGCTGCAAAGGTGGTGGGCATAGACAGCCCCCCGAGGCTCCCACAACACTTGAAATCGTGAGTAGCACTATAGCAAGGATAAAACTCAACAATAGAAAAGGTGCAAAAATGTTAGAGAATTGGAAATCAATGGCAGCAATATTCCTACAGATTATTTTTGGCATAGAAACCCCCGCCCCCCTTCTCTTTTCTTCCATACTGCAAATAACCCCCTCATGTATGTGTATTTGTAAATAACCCCTTGCATTTTTGCACTGTTGCAGAAAAAAACCTACCGGTAAAGATCCCCATTTTAGTTTAATTAAGGTTAGTTAAAATTAGAGAATTTTACAAATTACTACCTCATTAAGGTTTTCAACAAGTTGCCCCTTGATTCAAGTTTTATCAGCCGACTACCTTCCGTTAGATTTCTTTAGTGGAAGTTGGGCTTCCACGGTGCAAGCAAAGGGCCGACAGCTCAGGTGGGCCCCATAGTGATGTTTATACGAAATCCATTCCGACCACCATGTTAGGCCCAGGGCCCAAAAAACAGCCCCATCCATGATTCATGGATAGCACACAATTGGAAAACAGTGTTCAAGGCAACGATCACCCTCCACATGGTTTCCCTTAGTGTAGCCCACCTAAATCACCAATAGATCTGATTTTTGGGCCCTAAAATTTTGGTTTGAAATCTAATGGGTGGAATAGATTTCATGTAACCATCATGGTAGGTACTGTAAAAATCAAAGGTGGACATCTCTCTCCCAATTGTTTCCTGTAGTGTGGCCCAACTGAAATCACAGGTGAGCCTTTTTTTAATCCTAAGCCAAAAGTGGGGCTACACATTATTTCACTTATACATTATGATGGACCCCTTAAAGAAATCAATGGCGGGAGACCATCTCTCAAATGTTGTAAATTTCCATGGAAAAAGAGAAGGTTGCATGTCCAACTAGTTAGACCACAAATTACAATCCATCCAAAATATACCTTCCAACCTTTCAAATGCGTGCAAAATCCAACCCATCCAATAGGTTCGAATTGCCATGATGATTTCTTCATGCAAAAATCAGTCACATCTAATCATTTATTGGACCTCACTTATATTTTAATATTTATCATTGGTTAAAACTGTTTTCTATGTTCTGGCCAACCAAATGATTAGATGGGGCTGATTTTTGGGTCCTAGGCCTAACATGGGGTGACACATGGTGGTCGGAATGGATTTTATATAAACATCACGGAGGACCCACCTGAGCCACTGAACCCCTGCTCGCACGCAGGAACCCTAACTTCCGTTAAAAAATTCTAACGGAAGTTACTCAAAATGATAATTGCTTGGATTAATGGAGTAGCTTATTGAAAAGCTTTTCGAAAAAGGTACCAGGATGTAAATAACTAATTAATGAGGTAGTAGTTTGTTAATTTCCCTTAAAATTATTATATGAAATTTCTACGCCTTAATGTTACTAAGTCATAAAAGGCCATTCTAGTCTTTCTAGAAGCACAAATCTTATCAGATATGATATGCTTTGTGTAACGATAAAAGAGAGTCAGGTCAAGGATCACGTAACAATTGTCCTCATGTAAGTGTGTGCAACACATGTAGAGAACCACGCAGATGACTCATGTGCTAGAAATCCATGCCATTGAACAGGTAGAGTACATTGCGAACTATGTGATGGATCAAAAAATAACATTGGCCCGTTGATCAAGTATATCAAACCTGTATGAGAAAATTTGTTGGTTGGAAGAAAAAGACCAACCATCCAAATTAAGAGTACTTCTATATCACTTAACGAGCTCACTGCCCTCCTTTTTTAGGACTCAAATTGCGTGGTGTAGAACACAGCATCGACACCCGTACTATGCATACGTGGCAAAACTCTGTGGGCCCCACCATGATGATGTATGTGTTTTATCCACGCCATCCATTCATTTTGCTAGATCATTTTAGGGATTGAGCCAGAAAATGGGGTAGATCCAAAGCTCAAGTGGACCACACCGTAGGAAGCAATGGGGATTGAGCACCTACCATTGAAAACTTCTTGGTGGCCTCAAAAGTATTGGATTAAGTTGATATTTGTGTTTTCCCTTTGTCCATGTCTGTGTGACCTTATGAATAGGTTGGACGCCAAACAAACATCATAGTGGGCCCTAGTAGGGTTTCAACAGTGGGCTTCATTATCCCCACTACTTTCTGTGGATTGGTCCAATTGAGCTTTGGAATTGCCTGATTATTGGGCTCATGCCCAAAAATGATCGGGCAAAATGAATGGATAGAGTGGATAAAACACATGCATCATGGTGGGGCCCATGGAGTTTTGCCACATATACACAGTACCGATGCCGGTGCTATGTCCTACACTATGCAATATGAGACCTTTTTTCTACATGACATGTGCATGGTGCACACTCCATTATAATTGTCTCATACTTTTGACAAGTGTGTGTGGGATCGTTGAATACATGTTACACACCCAAACACTCAACCCCTCAACGAATCATGTCCTCTTTTCTCTTTAACAAGAGGTATTGGATAGATTGGCAGCATATTATGATGATGATCCACAGGTATTCACAACTTGTACATGTTGCATACACTAACTCAAATTAAACCAATGAAACTATTGAAGCACTATAAGTCAGTCAACATTCCAAAAGGCATGTTGAATAATCCTCATTACTAATTAGTGGATGCTTGTTGGCTAAAATAAGACCACTGGATAATTTCCATTTCAACCATCTAACACACATCCACCAATCTGATAATTAAGTGATTAAGTGTAGGTCTTGGTCCTATGCAGCATCTAGACTTGGACCCACAATCGGGAAAGTTTTATTTGCATTCCTTGAAAATCCAGGGTATATTTTCTGAGTGCTGGCGTATCATCTATAAAACCATTAGAATACCAAAGTTTACGCATGAGAATTCAAGAAGAATAAGATGATAAACCGGCTGAACCATATGTTATGATAAAGGGTGACATGTCACAGGTATAGAGTATCCAATCCGTGAAAAGGTGGGTCGCACCAATATATGATCGCATATTAAAATCAGGTTGATATACACATCAATTGAGATAAAAGATCAAAATCATTGGAAATCAAAATGTATGACTCAGTGTCTTGTAGGGCTCTCCCACTACATGGATTGGCCTAATTTTCATATCAATTGATAATTATGGTATGGCCAATTTTCATATCAATTGATAATTATGCTATGGCCCACATTTTTATCATATTGGATATTTGAAATGTACAACAAGTTGGAGAAAAAAAAATGGTTGTACCATTAACTTCAGATATAACCGCTCTCTCAGATTATACTTGTTCAAGAGAATTACAACTCACTGTGGTGAAGTAACTGCTAAGAGTCATCTGTATTTCGTAAGGGGGAGTTATTTGATACTCCGGCTGCATTGGACGCTTAATAGATGGACACAATGAAATTGTACACTCTGGATTAACTAAATCAAATTAGACCGACGAAATTGTGTAACTCACTGAAGTTACATTCCAATCTCAAGATCAGATTGCTTGACCAATCCCAACTGATTTGTGGACACTTGTCTTTTAGAATAAGACCATTGGATACTTTTAATTTTAACCATTCAATAAATATCCACCAATCCAATAGTTGTATAACCAAAAAAAAAAAAAAAGTGTTTTTAGATCGTGAATCACCTAAACTGGACACATAATTTGGTCAGTTTAATTTGAGTTACATCTATTCCATGCATGCAATTTCTAGCGCATGCGTATCACCGATCACCATCTGCCAAAGTAAATGTTTTCTCTTTGAAAGGGGACTTATATGATACTCTGGTAGCATATGACACTTGATACACGTGCACTAAAAAATTGTACACATTGCATAAATTAACTCAATCTAAGCCGAATAAGTAAAACTATTGTCGCCATGTTACAATCCCAAAATCATATTGACTGAACAATCCTAAACTTTGAATCACACTTATTTCATGAAATAGGACCATTTAATATTTTCATCTTTAACCATCCAATAAATGTCTACCAATCAGATATTCAGGTATCAATTAAGCTTAGTTTTTGGTTTAGGATGCATCTAAACAAGGAATCATAATTTGAAAGTATAAATTAACCTACTCATACTCCATGCATGCAATTTTCAATTACCTGTGCATCATCCACCACACTCTGTGTATCAACGATTCAATGTTTTCCAATTTTGAATTGAAATGGAATCCTCTCCACCACTTGTAGCACAAAGTGGGTTCAAAACCAGAGTTTCGTGGGCCCATAGCACCATGTGTATCTGTAGTCTGTACCACCACTCTGTCCATCTTATTTTCCCCTAAATGTTGGCACCTTTGAACCATGTCTATTTGTAGTCTGTTACATCCACTCTATCCATCCTATTTGCCCCTAAATCTTAGTACCTTTGGACCATTATCTTCCAAATCCACAAATCAGGCGGACCACATGATGGGGACATTATGCGCACACGCGCACGCGCACCACCCCCCCTACGCACGTACGTACCCAGAAGGAGGGCCCCACCATCAAACTCGCTCGATGACGACGTCCAGGGAGGGCCTCCTAACTAAAAGACGATGTTTTGGTTCAAAAGGGTGAGCCCGATAGTCAAGAAACGCCCATCATGGGATCTCATGATCGTGACCCACTCATCGGATTGATTTCATATTTTAGGTTTTGCTTATTGTTATTATTTAAAACATCGTGAACGCTTTAAATTTTTTTGTTTGGTTTTTATTTTAGTTTACTTCATCGCCAAGTAATAGGTTGCGCACATGGTGCGAGTTTTTGGGGTATAAGGTTTTCCCTATAAATAGGCACCCCTTGTAGTTCTTTTCATTCATTGAAGCTTAATAAAAATTCCTACTTTATTTTTCTGCTCTTTTAGTGAATTGTGGAAGAATTCAAAAGTAGGTGTGAAGCCCTCCATTTTCGAAGGGTTAACTACCGTGGTGCGAAGCCACATATATCCTCATCCGCCCCTACCATCTTCCATACATATCTCTCATCTTCTATCATCATTACTGCTTTGAATTTTCCAGCTTTTGCAGCTATTCATCCCCCTACAGCTAGTTTCCAGAATCTGGACCTATAGGATGGCTGAAACTTCGGCGGAGCACCACGTCTTGACCTTACATCGGATCGTCGTCAAACTTGAAGAGATTGGAGGTCTCCCCTGGCCGACCAAGGCCTAGGTGTCACTTTGGGGAGGCGGGCTTCCATCACACGTACGACCAGCCCACCCACGCACGTGCGTCAACTCCGGGTCACCATCTGCACGCAAGAGCTTTCCTCTTATCATTCTTATTTCTTAAACCCTATCCTTAGTTTGCATTAGCCCTAATTTATTTGCCCTTTTTTTTCACCCTAGGGTTCCTTGAATTAAAATTGGGGAATCCCTTGGATTAGGGACTGATTCTTATGCATGTGTGGTTGATTTCTATTTCCCTTTCACATCGTTTGGCTTATAATTTTTATTGGTCCAACCCTAGCCTATGTCGGCCTGGACCCGTATAGAATCCCCTTTACTTGAATGTTTGGACTATCATGTGGGATGTGGAATTTGGGTAATTGTTTCTGAATTGGTATAATCTAAGCCTGAATTCTTGCACATTATACTTGAATTTCATGTCCTGCATCAAATTTGGTATCAAAGCTTAGGGTTCTTATAGGGGAATACATTACATGTTTAGGGTTAGTTTGTTTGAGTCCATCATGCATTCAGTTCATCATATGTAGCTTTTAGGAGTCCATAGTCCCTGATATTAGTTGCTGAAATTTCTGTTAGCAAGAAGTTAGCAATTTACATTGCTGTAACTTTATGTTATTCCTTTATTTTAACAACTATATTGCTGGATTTTAGTAGCACTGCGTAGTTTCCCTCATATAGAGTCTCATAGGATTATTTAGTCCCATATAGTCGTCGTAGAAAATCCTTAGGTGGAGTTGCAAGTTGTACGCCCACACGTACGGGTCATGGTTTTGGCTAGCACCCTACACTAAACATGGAACAACTGCTAGAGTCACTAAACAAGCTGTCTCAACAGATCAAGTCTTAGGGTAAGCGCTTGGAACAAGACATAGATAAACGCCTTGACCAAATAGAGGCCTCCCTTAGGACAAACCCCATCAATAGGGAAGATGGTCAATCTCAAGCAGGTGGCTAGGAGGATAGACCAATGAATGGAGGTGGCCAAAGAATTAGTCATAGGCGTGCGCCCATGCCCCCACCTCATGAGGGACATCAAGACCATTATTTGAAAAGGTACAACATGCGCGGCCTCGTGGCTAGAGAGAGTGCACCAGAGGCTAGTGTAGAGTTACCTATTGAGGCCATTCCAGTAGCGGATGAGTTTCATGATGTCTTTCCTGATGATCTACCGGATGAGTCTCCCCCTATGAGGGATATAGAGCACACCGGAACATGGGACAAAGTAATACCTACAGCCGAGTTTGCATTTACTAGTTCTGTCGATACGTCCACAGGTCTCAGTACTTATGAAGTCGTTACTGGTTATAAACCTAAGAAACCTATTGATCTGGTCCCTACGTCACTGTCCCATAGGCCGTCAGAGCCTGCAGAGTCTTTTGTGCATCACATTCATTCATGGCATCAAGAAATCAGGCAGAAGATCACAACTAGTAATGAACATTACAAATTTTCTGCAGACCAACATAAATGTTTCAAGGAATTCAATGTAAGGGACTCTGTGATGGTCCGCATCAGACACAAGTGGTATCCTCCGGGGGCCATTCGTAAGTTACACGCGCATAGCGCTGGACCCGTCAAAATTATAAAACGAAACGGTCTCAATGCATATGTGGCAAATCTTCCACCCTCCATGGGAATTAGTTTTACATTCAATGTGGAGGATCTAGTTGCATTTCAAGGGGCCATTGATGCATTGTCTAGCCTTTCGCCTAACCATCCTGATTCATCAGACCTTTCCCTTGATCCATGGCCCCCTCCCGACCCATTTTCACAGCCTCTACCTCTCATACCTATCCGTCCCGACCCATCTTTCCAGCTACTACGTCTCATGCCTACCCCTCCGTACCCATTTTTCCAACCTCTACCTCTCATACCTACCCGTCCCGACTCATCTTCCCAGCTACTACGTCCCATACCTACCCTTCTCAACCCATTTTCTCAGCCTCTACCTCACATATCTACCCTTCCCACACCTAGAGAGGAAATAGAGGATATTCTAGACCATTAGGTAATATCCACGTCGGATGGCGGGTTTCAGAAGTACAGGGTTAAATGGAAGTCACGCGCAGCTTCAGACAGTACGTGGTTCATTGAAGAGGAGCTTCAGAGACTTGATCCTGACATCCTGGATCAGTTCAGGAGTTTTATTTCGCCAGTGGTGAAATCTTTGCAGCCAGAGAGAATTGATGAGGACATCATGCGCACACGCGCATGCATACCACCCCCCTACGCACATACATACGCAGAAGGAGGGCCCCACCATCGATCTGGCTCGATGACGACGTCTAGGGAGGGTCTCCTCGGTAGAAGACGAAGTTTTTGTTCAAAAGAGTAGGCCCGATAGTCAAGAAAAGCCCATCATGGGATCTCATGATCGTGGCCCACTCGTCGGATTGATTTCATATTTTAAGTTTTGCTTATTGTTATTATTTAGAATATTGTGAACGCTTTAAATTTCTTTGTTTGGTTTTTATTTTAGTTTACTGCATCGCCAAGTAATAGGTTGTGCACATGGTGCGAGTTTTTGGGGTATAGGGTTTTCCCTATAAATAAGCACCCCTTGAAGTTCTTTTCATTCATTGAAGCTTAATAAAAATTTCTACTTTATTTTTCTGCTCTCTTAGTGAGTTGTGGAAGAATTCAAAAGTGGGTGTGAAGCCCTCCCTTTTCGAATGGCTAACTACCATAGTGTGAAGCCACATATATCTTCATCCGCCCCTACCCTCTTCCGTCTATATATCTCATCTTTTATCATCATTATTGCTTTGAATTTCTCAGCTTTTGCAGCTATTCATCCCTCTACAGCCAGTTTCCAGAATCTGGACCTGTAGGATGGCTGAAACTTCGGCGGAGCACTTCGTCTCGACCTTACGTCGGATCGTCGTCAAACTTTAAGGGATTGGAGGTCTCCTCTGGCCGACCGAGGCCTAAGTGTCACTTTGTTGAGGCAGGCTTCCATCACACGTACAACCAGCCCACCCGCGCACGTGCGTCAGCTCTGGATCACCATCTGCACGCAGGAGCTTTCTCCGGGTCAGGTTTTCCTCTTTTCATTCCTATTTCATAAACCCTAGCCTTAGTTTGCATTAGCCCTAATTTATTTGCCTTTTTTTCACCCTAGGGTTCCTTGAATTGAAATTGGGGAATCCCTTAGATTAGAGACTGATTCTTATACATGTGTGATTGATTTCTATTTCCCTTTGACATCGTTTGGCTTATAATTTTTACTGGTCCACCCCTAGCCTGTGTCAGCCTAGACCCGTATAGATTCCCCTTTACTTGAATGTTTGGACTATCATGTGGGATGTGAAATTTGGGTAATTGTTTCTGAATTGGTATGATCTAAGCCTGAATTCTTGCACATCATACTTGAATTTCATGTCCTGCATCACCACACCACAGGAATAATGTGTGGGCCATTGAATCTTCTTCTAAATGATCTAAATTTCATCTAGACATAGTGATGGTCAGTGCTCACAATCCCCCTTTTAGCTTAGCTTTCTCACAATTGCCCTAATAGCATAGCGCGGGAAAGGTGGACAGTTTCAATCCTCATCTCAACATGTTGAACCAAAAGCAATGGGACACAATATTCCAATCAATTAATCTTGACTTCTACCAAACAAACGAGGGCAACTTGTTCACTTACAAAAGTTAAAAATTCAAAAGCAACCTAGCTTACAGGTTTTGCCATCACTGGCAAACCGACAAGGGCAAAATTGTCGTTTTCCAAAGTTCGTTAAAACCATCACTTTTTTCATTGCAAAAATTTCAGGATGGTGAATTTTGCACGTACAAGGCAAAATAGAATGGTATTTTTACAATTATGCAAACACGAGGGGGTTATTTGCAGTATAGCAAAAGGAGGGGGTAATATGCAAAAAAATGTGCTGATGCCAACTTTGTAAGTAATATTGTCAGCAATACATTGCCTATGGAGCAACAGTGATAAGGATGGATACAGCAGCAGCTAGGTTGTCTAGCCATTTCAGAATATAACTCTTAGCCAAGTTCATAGTTCAAACAGATTTCTAGCGTTCTTCGAGTAACTACACATTTCCAATAAGAGACTGATTGCAATGAACATGGTATTACACAAAGCACATACTAGCACTCGCACATGGGAACAATAATGCATGGTGCAACTCCAAATGGGAACAATTATAAACTATATACCAAACTTTCCACTTGGTTTTAGCCATGCTTGAATTTGACAAAAACATCATCATTCGAAATTCGAGCTGTAATCTTTGAAAAACGTCAATGATGACACGAGGGAGTTGCTTTCCTTTCCAGCTCCTTTTCCAGATGAGATTTCTTTTCATTTTTCTCAAAAACTTTAATATTTTGTAAATATGCCAGAAAAAATCAACTTTTGTCAAACCGCTGAGGCACACTGGAACACTCCCAAAAACCATGTTTCTTATAGTCATGCAGTAAGAAGTTTATGTAACAATGGAAAAAAACACCGATTTAAGTCATTCACAATTTCATTTTGAAAATAATCTAATTCTAAAGAAGAGAATATGTTGTGGACACTGAATCAAGCAAAATGTGACACATGACCAAAGAATCACAAGACTGCCAAATTAACACAAAATCAGCTTTGTTAGAAAGAAATTCCTAGTTCCAAATAAGATAAGTGAAAAAATGAAGGTGCCTAATCCATAATCAAAACTTTTTTCCAGGATCGAAGCATTACGACTCACGTATGCCAGAGGCCAGCAAACGCAACATGGAAAGATGTCAACCAGGCAACTCTAATCAAATGATTAGAGTATAATCCAAGATAAAAATTAAAGTACACACACACACACACATAAGTGACTCAAGATGAATATTGAAGAAAGAAAGTAAACCAAGTGGCCTAAAAAAAAATACATTGATTTTGGAACACCAAATGGAAAATTAATTGGATCAGTCACAATCAAACTCCAAAATCAAAGGGCTAGAATAGGACCTTGGGACTGGATTCAACTTTCGAGTAATCCCAGTCAAACAACTTACATAAATAAATCAGCAGCAGTCTGAAGATGAAAGTTAGATTTCCGGTCCTTAATAGTTGAAGAATCATGCTCTTTGCCAGGAGAAAAGTCGATATTGCCCAAATGTAGAATAGCAGCCAAGGTGCGGAAGATGGCTTCCTGAAAATATGGAATAGGATAGATAAAGGTAAAACAGCATCCTTGAAATGCAAAGTATGCCATACAGGGAAAGAAATCAACCATTATAAAGATGAAGTCAAAAAGTTGAAACCTGATCCTCAAGACTTATACCAACTATATCCATTGCTCTCCTTGTCCTTGTGTATTCGTCTGCGTTGCTTACTCCATCTAAGTCATAAATCTTGCTTTGGTTCAAGTAATGAAAGTTGCTTGGGTGCCCTAGCTTGTACTTCTCTGCATCCTGAAATTTAAAAGCAACACAGAAAGCCACATCTGTAAGCTTCACAAGACCAGCTAACATGACCTTAGAAGCATAACCTCCAACCTACATCCTACAATCATCATTCTGCACAACAACACAAATGAATTGTGAAAATCAAAAGAGACAATAGAATACCCCACTGCCAACAACAACTGCACATTCAAAAAAAAAAAAATGCAAGCTAGGAAGTTGATAGCAGTGAAATGGTTTACAGGAAAAAGGGTGCAGTACATTTTCTTCAAGATATAGCAGCTCCAGCATTTGGAGAGCTATCTTGAATATGATGCCCACCTCCTCCCAGGATATTGGTTTTGTAGTTGGGATGGGCAGATTATCAGACTTGGGGAAGATATAGGAGCAGCAACAGCCCTCTTTGTAGAAGAATTGCGTCCCTCTTCATTGTGGCATCACAGTTATAGGTTAAAGTGGCAGAATGTTACAAAAGGATTTGCAGTCATCCCTTCCAACTTCTATGTCTTCACTCCGCATAGCAAGGGTTGGAGCTTCCTAATGCCAAAGAAAGGAAGAGCCATACTTTCTCTAATTGCTTGCAGTCAGTGTCTAAGGTGGTGGGAAGTGTCAAATTTCACGTATCCTTTTTGTAATTTGGGAGAGTTTTAGCCACCTGCAGGTATACCCTTTCCATCCAATTGCCTTTTAATAAAACTCATCTTATTGAACAAAAAAAAGAAAAAGAAAAAGGAAATGTATTTACTGCCGTATAAACACAACAATTTTTAATGTAAGAGTTCTAGAAGCAAGCCTAAGTAAGATTTAGAAGGAAAGATTCCTATCTAATGGTAGTTGACAAAAATATGGTTGAATCTATGCTATGTCAGCACGTTACCATGGACAGTTTTTTCTTCCTTTTTTTTTTTTTTTTTTGTGGGGGGGGTGTTGTTATGAGCACATCAAATCTTAAACTATGGGCACGTCAAATCTTAAACAGATACGACATCAGAAGAATTGAACTTTTGCAGCCCATGTATCTTAATACCAGGAAGGAGATGGAAATCAAGAGTATCACCAGTGTGTAGAACACATCAATAATTCTGGTAAATTACCATAAACATATACCTTCCCAGAAGCACAGAGATGATAGAAGCAGTGATAATTCCTTTCAGGATCTGTTATCTGTACTACACGAGACCGTTCCAAAAGGTAGGTTCTAATTGCTGCACCAGATATCCTACCATTTGCATCAAACTGGATCTCGACAAACTTGCCAAAGCGACTGCAGATAAAGATATAGCAGATATGATCCTACTGGACAGAAAGTAGACTGAATAGCAAGATAAATTTCATTCCAGATAGAAGCAAAAAAAGAGAAAGAGAGAGAGAGAGAGAGAGAGAGAGAGAGAGAAAGAGAGAAAAAAAAAGGAAATGAAGAGCAAATACATCCAGCAGGGGAAAAAACTATCACAACTGAACAATATCTAGGCACGATGGAAAACTGAGATCAACACGATATCTAGGCACAGTGGTAGATGCTCTGCATTTCAACACTGAAGTCCTGGGTTCGACAACGCTGTATAGTGAATACTACATGCAATTGAGACGTTATATGATGCTCAACAAAAACAAGCAGTGTCTTCTGCTCAACCAATGACTGTAGAGGTGGGCAGCACCCACTTTTGGTAATCCAAGGCATCTGGCATGCCCCAATATTCCCCCAACCAGAAGAAACTGTTAGATTTGTCAGTGGTGATGTTTGAATCACAGGCTATTATTATAGTGCATATGATATAGACCACTTCATATTGAATGTTACTTCAACATGATGTCAACCATCACAATTTGTAGGCATATCCTGATTTGAATGGAATCATCTAACAGGATCTCTTGACACTGATTCCAAGTTGAAAGCCAATAACGATTGGGCTGAGAATGGGAAGCAGGATATATCAGCTACAGGACCTGCCAATACAAGATGATTGCTGATAGTGTGCACGAAGGTCAACGGTGGATTGCCCATATACTTGTGTACATGGTGCTACCCAATGCCCATATAGTCGTACACAATGGAATTCTCACCATTCCCCAAAGAAAAACCAATCCCATCTCTAAACTCCTCGTACACCAAAATCTCCTTCCATATACGGGAAGCTCTGTATAAAGTACACCCCCACCATTCCGCTCCATTGCAACCGTGCTTGCTTGCAATGATTTCTCTCCACCACAAGCCCTCTTCCTCCTCAAAGCACACAACCCATTTCCCAAAAGCACCTTATTCATTATGTCCAAATCTCTAATTCCAGTCCCTCCCTAATTGAGGGGCTTGCAGACCTCGCTCCACTCTAATAAATGAAACTTTTTCTTATCTTTTGACCCATGCCAAAGTAAATCTCGCCTCAACTTTTCAAGCTTGTTAAGGATAGATTTCGGGCATCTAAAGAGAAACATGAAGTACAAGGGAAGACTTGAGAGAGTGGATTTGATAAGAGTTATGCGGCCATCGAGAAATAAGTATCAACCTTTCCATTTAGCTAGTTTTCTTTCGAAGCACCCCACCACAGTAGTCCATAACTGTTTTGTCAGCTTCCTGATGCATAAAGGATGACCGAGATAGGATGTAGGGAACTCCCCCGACTTGCAACCAAAAACCCCGGCCAAGCGAACCAAGTCCTCCTTAGGAAGGCTAACCACCAACATTTCACTCACAGCTACATTCACTTTAAAGCCCAGCTTCGAAGCACGAAATCATCATCCTCAACTTTTGGACCATAGGTTCATTGGCATCACAAAGTAGAAACGTGTCATCCGTGAACTAGAGATGGGATATTGGTAGGAAGGCCTTGTCCACAATAAAGCATAATATCGTAAGGTATTGCATAATATAGCGAAATATCACAAGCTATCATGACTAGTCCTTTTTATAAAATTCTCGATATAGTCCAATATCAGATAGAAATGTGGGAAATCCAAGGCTTTCTTCAGAAAATTCAAAAAACCCCATTCTAAATCTCTTTTTCTTGATTCCTATTCAGTTCTAACTAGATTTATTGTGGGTTTTTTATCTCGAGTCCCTTCGAAGAAAATTACAAATTTCAAGTTAGAACTTGGAATCAAGATACAAGCCAATTTGGGGCCGTTTTCGATCCAGTAAGTAGTTTCGAATTATGATCCTTTTTTTGTTGTAAAATCAAGTGAAATCAATGTCAAATGATCACAAATCTATGATTCTTCATGTTATACATGAAAAATCAGGGATTTGGAGCTTCGATTTCAAGATTTGGGGGGAGATGGGCCGACTTGCGGAAAATTAAACAAAATCAAAATTTCTCCAATTTCTCCCAAATCTATTGCAATCTTACTGCACAAACATGAAATCAAACATGCATGTAACCCGATCTAGTGATTCTTGGTAAATTGGGGATTTTTCAAAAAAACTTATTAAAAATATAAAAAAAAATCAAAATTTTACTTCAATCAACGGTCAATTGGCCCCCATTTCAGAGTTTTGTTTTTCACAATTCCACTCATAATATATGAGCAACTCTATGTGGGTCTAAGCCATAGCCACAGGCGTCATTCACAAGTATATTTCTAGAACCCTATACAAAGGAAAACATGTTATGTGCACCTTTTTGTGATGTTTTGATTTCTAAGTGTGTATTGATGCCTTTTTTAACAATTCTTGAAGTTTCATTGAAAAATTCAACCAATTTCCTAGTGTTTCCCAACAACAGCGATACATTACACAATACAGCCGATATATTCCCTGTGATAACCGATATGTATCCATATCCCAAGAGTGTGATACATTATGAGATAATGATATGGAAAATATTGGTTGAGTCGTGCCCACGCACTAGCGATACGATGGAAAAACTTGGTATTTTTGTCTCCTTCCTTTAACTAAGTTGTCTTAGACCGTCGTTTCCATTTGAACTCTTCTACCTTAAGAAGATCAAAGTATTGATTTGCTAACCAAATTCTTCTTTCATTGTCCTCCTCAGAAAGTTTCACACTTTCCGCCTTAATGTCAAGGCTATGAATTTCTTTCAACATGTTGTCCATCTCCTCTTCCCTATTTCCCAAAAATTCATTTTTCCAAATGATGGTTTTGGCCTTTAAGATCTTCAACTTCTGACTTAGATAAAAACTAGCAAACCCCGCCATGGTAAAGGAGTTCCACCAATCTTTAAGGCAACTAGCAAAACCATCGATCTCCATCCAAGATAGCTCGAACCGAAAAGGTTTTAGACCCCAGCTTTCTACTGCGGCCTCAGGCAAGATGGGACAATGATCGGAAGCTGGATTGGGATGCCCTTTTGAAAAAGTCAGCTGGTATTTCTCAAACCAATCTGTAGATAACAGGAATCAGTCCAAACGAGACATAACTCGAGTAGACTGCCCATTTAACAAAGTAAATTTGCCACTTACCATAGGGAGATCGATTAACTTGTGTTACCAATCCACTAGGAAAAACGCTCCATGCTACTTGTGGCATCGCTTTTTCCTGAGTTCTCATAAGAGAATCCGGTAACATGAAGCCGCCAGCAATACACCAAGGGTTATTAAATTTTTCCCGTACTAAATGCTCTTACCAGAATTCAACCCCTCTCACAACTTGACCGGTCCATGTGCAAACAATAAACACCACCTGAATCTGATGGGAGAATCCAATGGGATAATGGATGCAAGAAGGATCCTAAGAAGCGTTCGACGAAGATATAGGTCTAAAAAACCAAATTTATGGATCCTGCAGTTCATATGATGGGACCCATTTGTACAGTTGCATTTAGAAATTTTCAAGGAGATACAGATCTGGTCGTAATTTGATTCTTTAGAGTCTCTTAATTTGGCTTTTTAGAGTCTTTATCTAGTAAAGATTTTTCTTCTGAAGGGGGATCTTCATAGGATCTTATGTGTCATTAAATCATTAATATTTTTCTATTTTGGAATATTCATATCTTGGGGGATCTTTAAGATATGATTTATACACAAATCTAGTTAAAGACTAGATTTGTAAGATCTCTTTGGATCTATCTTTTTATTTTGGCATATCTAAAGACTTCCAAGGCCATTGTATGGGGGAATTTACGAATGATGAGAAACTGAAAATGTATTCTAGGAGATAGTATTCTCTTGCTGAGGGAGAAAACCCTTAAAAAAATCAATTGTGTGAATACAAAAATCTGCTCTTCTCCCCTTCTTATTTTCTTTATCATCCAACCTACGTCAACAAACAAAGGTTAGTAATCATAAGCCCAAACATGTAAATACTTCCCTAACAATATCACAAGTTGAATTTGTTGCTCAATGGGTATAATCTACTGCACTTTGTACATTCCAAATAAGTAGCAACTATAAAGCTAAAAACCTACTAGATTTGGGTTCCGACTCTTGGCAAAGGGGGATCACTATCAAACGATTTCTCATCATCTTTGACTTTAGTCCTGGCCTTTCAACTTGGATTGTTCTTTTCTATTTACTAAAATTTCAGGTGGCTTTTCATCTCTCAAAAAGATTAAAAAAAAGTAAAAATCAGTTGCCTCCCAAAGAAAGGGGTTCTATCCTCATCCTTGTCTGTAGTCTTGGCCTCTCAAGTCTCAGCTTGGATCGCAATTTTCTTTTTCATGAAATTTCAATTGCCTCTCAAAAAAGGGGGATCCCTTATCCACAACCTAATTCAAGGGTCTGAGTATAAAGCATGGGTAATCATCATCTTGGCCTTTCTACCAGTGGGGCTGGCCTGTAAATGGTAGATTGGCAAAAGTTTCACAACCAGCTGCCCACAAAATAGTAACCTTCCATTTTTACCCAAGTTGTTGGAACCAGCAATGGCAGAGGCTCACTTTGACATCACATACATGATACATGCCAACGTGGCTGCACACAGTATTGACCCCCAGCCAACTATTACATGCATGCATGTTCCAAAGACCAAGGAATCAAGTAGGGTCATCAAGATTCAAGAGGTAACTACTAAGCAAACTGCTATGGACAAAGCATTAAAACACATGACAGGTCGAGCTCATGCAGCTGGCTGCAAAAAATAGCACGGAACCAACCGATACATGATTGCCAACAAATTCACATGCCAACATGGCCAGGTCCCAGACTGCACCTTGGCAAAGCTATTTGATGCCACAAAAGGGGATTTCCAAACAAGTTGACTTCTAAAGCATGCAGTGCCACATGAGCCCAGTGAACACAAAAAGAGACACAAAGTAGGAATACCAAATTTGGCAAATCTCACAGAAGTTCTGAGGAATACACCTTGAGTTATCATTTCTAACAGTTCTTGCATTACCAAATGCCTCCAGGAGTGGGTTCGACTGCATACAAACAAAAGGCACACCAAGCACAGTTAAACGTCAACTAAAAAGGCAAAAACTATCCAAAACAAAGAAAAACTCCCTACACTCCAACAAATGCTATGCATTGCGAGGTATCCAACATAGATATGTAATGCCCAGTAATGAAATTCAATCTACTGCAACTCTTACTTCGAGAACTTGCTGCTCAACTGTTCGGTCATCACCACCAATGCGGCCACCAACATAAGTTAGATACTGCATTATCAGCTTTGTGGTTTCTGTTTTTCCTGCCCCACTTTCACCACTGACTAAAATGGACTGGCTTCGGGCCTCACTCATCATAGCTCTAAATTAAGAAAGCCAAACAGAAGCTGGCTAAAACACTGTTCCAAAAACATATGTCATCAAAGATTAAAGGCCATTTGCCATGCAAACCCTAAAACAACACACCTGTATGAAGCATCAGCAACGGCAAACACATGTGGGCTTAGCTCCCCAAGTCGAGCTCCTTTATATTGCTCCATCATGTGCACATTATAAAGATGAGGAAGCTTTGTAAATGGGTTGACAGCAATCAAAATGGTCCCTGTGTACGTCTGTCAAAAACATAAAAAGAAAAGCACTTTCGTAGATGAACATTAAAGATGTTTTATTTACAGTAAATTAAAAAAAAAAAAAAAAATTTACTTTTCTCGAATGGTAGTATTAAAGCCCCAAGGAATTGGAAGTTCTTAAGGAATTTGCCCATCTAACCGCTAAAGTTAACATAAACTAAAAGAGATGTTATTAAGAGACACATTCTCTTAAATAGCTCTTAGAAGTTCTTAAAGAGGGCAACATCCTCAAAGTCAAGGATAGTTTCTATCATACTGACTTTGCCAACAGTAAGACTTGGAAGAACCATGCAGTTCCCTGAACTCACGCACCAACAAAAGAGAGAGAGAGAGAGAGAGAGAGAGATAAAGAACTTCTTGTTAGTGCAACATTGCATGCCAATTCTACCCATTGTGGTACAAGAGTCAATCATGCATCAAACCCATTCCACAAATATCTGATGGACATATGAATATAAAAATAAGCAATTGATGGGATACCCATCATGGTCATAGCCTTGTCCTAACTATTTGGGGCCTTTTTTAAAAGATTATTTGGGGTCAGTTTTCCTGATGTTCTTTCCCCAACCATAAGATTCAAAATAGGATGGCTCACTACTTCCTGGACAAAGGTTCGAAGGCCAGCTGCCCACCTGATACCAACCCTGCTTTAACTGGGCACAGAATCAAGGCCCCTGATTGCAACAACCTGCCACCTAGGATCAAATTGGTAGGCCCCACATGCAACCAAATCACATTGTTGCACTCCACCAGTGAACTGATCAGGTTACAAATATGTGCATTGTTCAGACGAGTATTGGTCACACATGCATACTGTTTGCAAAAATGAATTATTCACCCGTCTACAGTTTTTATGCATGTTTAAGCATAATTTTCTATTTTTTGTAGGTAGCTTTTTTCTTTTCTGTTTAAGCTTGCTTAGCAAACAACAACTGATGTTATGATTCAATTACAAAAATGGCATGCTTAAGGCCTATATACACAAGGCCATAGGTATAGTCTATAGAACTGACCTGTTTTCCGTTAACCAATGATGGGGTGATGATTGTGGTGTGTGGTGCCCACAAAACTAGCGGTGTGATGTCCTAGTTTGTTGTGGTGTCATTACTTAGAAGATTACTTTATGCTCACTTAACAATCCCCTATTTTTAAAACTTCTGCTACTGTGGAGGCCAGTGTGAAGAATATTTGCAGCAATTACTTCAAAACAGGTGACTAGATGTTACATAATTTATTTTCAACTATTTTGAAATCAGAGCAAGTTAAATTCCTTGGGAAAGATTTGATGCCAACAAAAACTATCAACTCACAGGGTGATTTATCATTTAGAACTAGAAGTCTAGTGACTCTAGTCTGCAGGAAGGCCATTGAGATGGTGATTGATAAAAGCAGTCGCAAGAACTTCACCTCTGAGGAGACAGCAAATTGTTAAATTTTTGTTAATTTTCAAAGGGTGAAGAACATACAACCCATCATTACCTTTTGGCATATTCCTTTGGAGAACACAACTTGGAACATGCGTGGTGCAAGGTTATTCCCATGGACCATTGTCATGTACCTCTTGGAAGATCTCAGGTACAAGATCAAAATAGCATCCATGATTGAGTGAAGAGTAATTATTCATTCTCAAAAGGTGGGAACAATTCATGGTGAAGCCAATGCCTGCAAAATCTGGATGTCCCTGAAGTGAAACCTCATGAAGAAGGAAAACAAGTTTGGCTGACAAGCCGAAGGAAGCATCAAAACATGAATCAAAGGATGGATCCGTGGATGAATAAGCTGATGAAACAAAGGCCAAATTGGCCATGAATTACGGACGGAACTGCTAATGGATCGATGAGTGGATCAGATGATGAAACAGTGTTCAAATCAATGGCCAAATTGACAAAAGAATCAAGGACGGAGCTATGATTGATTATGCTCCAATGGTCCGAACTAATAATTCAAAACCTAAGGATGAGATAGAGGTGATTTTATTAGAATTGAGGAAAAGCTAGAGACCACGACAACTAGGTTTCTGATAAAACGAAAAGATGAAAGGTCCATATGGTGGAGACTAATGATGATTGGACCAATATAAGTATGATGGGTGAGCCTCCATGCTCCACCATTCTATCAGGCTGATAAAATGTGCATGGATCTTGTTACAACAAGGAATGATGACATGCAATTTGGAAAACAGTTGAATGGAAGCACAAAGATGGCATGACCTAAAAGGGAATCCAACAAGGATTGAGCCAAGCCAACAAGTGGATCTCCATCACCAACTCTGCCAAAGTGGAAGAAGACATGATAAAAAGGTGGATCATGAAAATGGTTAGCACTGAAGCTGAACTTGAGCGTGAAGTCTTTAAGCCCGGAGGAACTGATGCGTTAGGATCCCACAAGCAATCAGATAGACGGGCACCATAGGTGATCCAAAAAGGTTATGAACCCTACATGTGTCCGCTGTTCACATGTATCCTATTATTCCCACGTGCACTATTCATCTATATGCATGCATTGGTTAAGCATAATTTTTCTACTTGATTGCAGACCCATGACAAAGTAGGCAAATGAAGTAGCGAGCCACCTACACCAAGCAAAGTTAGCACACAAACACTCAAGAACAACCAAGGGAAATGCACCATATTGGATAGAAGCTTTATATAATCCTTCGCACAAGGACATGTGCAGTATCTGAGTGGCACGTTTGAGTGATCCAGACCATTGATCTTATGGGCCTTAAGGTGTATGGACTGCCTAACAAGCTCCATCATTTTGAGATTCTAGACATACAATCTTTTTTTTTTAAAGAAAGATCTAGGCATACAAGCATTAACATTTATTTGAATGAATTTCAACATTTACTATGTTTCTCAACTGTCATTCTTCATATCCTATTAAAGGCTTAGGATTGTCCCATCTAGCAAATTTGGTCACCCACAATGGGCCCCGTAAGATAAACAGCCTTGATCGCCAAACTATGGGTCTCGTTCATACAAACATGAGACCTAAGAACAATACATGCAATCACCAAACCATGTACACTTGTACAAACACAATTGATGAGGACATCTGAGCACCATACCAGAGGAGGGCTGAGCTACTCTTATGGCTAGATGACCATTACATGGGGCCCACTTGGCCCAATTCACATTCCTAGCCAGGTTGAAGATCTGACATGCATGTTCATACATCTTTGAGGACCCCACACTAGGAAGATGCACGTGAGCTGCATATAGGAACTTAATGGACACAACAAACCATTGGATCGAGTGGACACAATGATCGGATCGTCAAATTTTAATTGTGGATCATTCGGAAAGTTGCATCATCATCATTGGACATCTTGATCGTGGACCTCATGAGCCAGAAATAGTTTAGTTGTTTAGTTTGTTTACATGTTTCGTTATCTTTTAGTATATCATGTATTTGTGTTGAGATTTGGGATTTAGGAACAATTTTTAATTCTTTAAGCATCTTTATGTTGAGAATTTTATTTGAGGGCATCTTTTTTGTAAAAGGTATTTTCTAAGACTTTAAAGGGTCGGACATCCCCAACCTAGCCAATATGCATGTTATGAATGAAAGAGATTTCTTTCTTTTTGCTTTGAGATTGAGCAAAATTTCATCCTTTGATTGGATTGATGGTGCAAAACCACGGGAAGTGATTCCCTAGTTGTCTTTTGTACTTTTCTTTCTTCTCAACAAGGTATCATCTTTTCTCATCTTCTTTTCTTCCTTCTTCACCTCTTCCTTTCTTTTCTTCTTTGTTACACTCCAAAACCTAAATCAACCCACCCCAAACTCATTTCCCATATTCCCTAGCCTTTAAACAACTCTAACACATCAAAACTCTTACAAGACACATGATTTCAATTGAATTCATATTTAACCCTATGCTAGGATGGGTGTTCATCTCCCATAGGTCCCTGTTTATCAATAATTTATGAGATTCACATTGCGGGACTGTTGTAGGCTTGAATTTGGACATGTCATGAATGTGAAATTTCTAAATTTATAGTAAATTAGCTTTATTTTGTCATTCCATTGCTCTAGTTAATCTATCTTTTAATTTCATGGCATCATATTCGGTTAGATCATTACGTCATGCATCAACAATACTTGAGAACGATACACATCCTTGGGCTAGGGATCAATGTATCTCCTCAATTGCAAAGGTTGTCAACAAAGAGATACATTCATTCCAGCAAGTACTCCATAAACAAGCCAAAAATCGCATGCATTAAAGTCAAGAAATAGATATAATCCATTGCCCATAGGGCTCTCAACAAATATGCAGATCCACAGGTATAACCCGGCCCAAGTTCAGAGCCCATGTCCTATTTTTGGACCTGTTTAAAAAGTCAAGGTCTAGGTCCAGGTCCAACATATTGGACCTGCTAAAAGATAGGATCAGACAGATTAATGATCGGGTACCTATCGATTGCTCAATTAGTTCGACTAGTAATATAATAAATACATAGATATATGTGCGTAGATGATAAATGTGCAATCTAGGATCAAAACCGTCTAACCTTCTTATGGGTCAAAAATCTAGCATTTCAAGCACTACACAGAATCAGTTGTGGTTTAACACTTACTGTTGGATTGTTGCTAAGAGCCTGTTTGGATTACGAATTACATCAGTAATTTGCCATAAAAGTGCAATGATTACAAATTGCAATTCATGCCTCCAGAAAATAGGTATTCTGACCGACAATTCCCGTGTTTGGATGGGCATAGTAAAATCGTAATGACAATACTTTTATGTTACTTCAATGTCAAATCACCCTCAAAAATACATTGATCCATGTTTAAATAAGAGATTTCCACTGCGATACAATAAAAAATTGTAATTATTACAAATTCATTTACCTATCTCCTATTACATTTGCATTTGACCACCGAATTATGTGTTTAAACAAATGTTGTAAAATCATAATGATGACGCTTTTACTATACGTTGCTGACGTAATTTGCAATCCAAACAAGCCCTAAGCCCACGCACGTGTACAACTACAAACACCAACATGGCACCCTATGTATGGTGGCAAATTTTTTTGGGATCCAAAAGATCCATCAAGTGGGACCCATTTTATCAATGTCACCGACTAAAAATCAAATGGATACACTCATGTAACACACCATGATAATAGAAACAAATGGATCATCATTAATTGTCTCGTGAACAGTAACACCACTAATCTGTGAACAGACCTCTTTTTTGTCCAGTGCATCTAATTAGTAGAAGCCACCTGATGGACGGTTTGGATCTCATGTTCGTGTGCCACTTCAACACATGGCAGGTGGTTGCTCCCTGGTAGTGGTACACACATGTGGTTGATACACACACTAGAAAACCCATTTTGCACTTCTGATGTGACTCAGGAATGAGGACCACCAGCTTGTGTTGCCGATTTGGTCCCACATGCTGAGATGGTATGATGATTGAAACCGGTCATGTTCTGGTTGTACTCTATATGGGCCACCATAAGAATCTTCCACTTGACCAATAATTCTAACCATCAATATTTTGCAAGTGAATGTTAAGCATCAAAAAGAAAATTTTCAAATGGCTTGCATTAACAAGTATAAAATAAAGGGTCTAGATCAAATTGAAGAATCATTATTGCATCATAGCTCACTTATGGCAGCATCAATAAGATGTACGGTTCTCCTATCACCGGACCATCTTTTCATATGGGGCCCAAGGAGCAACAATCCTAATTTGCTACATAGGCAAAACGAACTCCTAAAAAACAATTGTAGCAGAGAATGATGATTGATGCTCTTGAAGAGTGCAGTGATTGATAAGCAGGAACTAAGAAGTTGCATTTGTGACGCAGAGATAACTGGAAGTAAACCATCCGAATCGAGGGCCCTATTTAGGTATATCATAAGGCAAAATTTGCACTGATTTAATTTTCTTAATGGACAACTAGCGGACAGTTAATGGACCGTTGTGGTGCAAAGCAGTCAATGGTTTGAAATCAGCAAACAAAAATCCACTAATCAGAGGCTAGAGTTCCTCAATCAGTCTGATTTTGAGAAAATGACCTATCCATGATAAGCCTCGCAATTTAGACAATTGGCATTCAGTAAATGCATGCCAGTTCTTGAGTTCCTGAGTATCAACCACCATACTCACCTTGGGTACAAAAAGCTCCCTTCTTGTTACTTCTTCCCTTTCTTCTTCGTTTGCAAAACCCAAGCCAAACCCAACCAAAACCAACATGAAGGTAGTCATAGGACCCGATGAGTACATAAACTCTACCAGATTCAGGTCTGGTGCCCCTAATATGGTAGCCATGCCTGAATACAAGGCAGGTCCAGGTGAGCTTGCAACGGGACCCACCCGTTGACAGCCCAAATTGCCTAATACAAATTATGATCTATAAAGTCCTTTTGCTAATCTGTAAAAACCAACAAGTCAACAGATGCTGGAGCATTATGCCAATATCGTTGAACCACACCAGACAGGCTGCAATTCAGTTCATATTGTTTTTCACTTTTTAACATAAGGCCACATTTCAATCCACTATTGGATTGAAATGCAATACTTCATCAACACATAAAAATGACCATATTTTAGTGACCTGCCTTGGGATTCATACTCAGGAAATAATCCTCAAATTGCAATTGCATTCCTTACAAACCCAGCTTCAAAAGCAACCCAAGTGGAATACAGAGCCACTCTCTCAATACAGATTCTAAGAAAAGCAAATACAATACTTTCATTTCCACTTAATTACACCAATTATGCAATACACTTTAATAGTGCATCCAAATGCTAACTGAATTCACTAGTCATGCCTCCACTCATCCCCACACCAAACATGCAATTCCATTTGCTCTCGTTAAATTACTTCAAAATTAACCGAAATCAATAGCATCGAAATTACATCGAAGACAAATCCACAAACCACTTACATAGATATCGTTAAGCGCATATCTCCTCGCGAGGTTAAAAAGAACACCAGGCTCATTCAAGTACGTCAGCTTCGTCATATCATCAACCCCAGCATGGTCCTCATCCGGATCCCTAGGCAGCAATTTCCCAGGAACTGCCGGAACCTTGAAAAAAAAAAATTTAATCAATAAAAATTCCAAAATCCGCACCTGCAACAAAATAAACCGAAACGCTCGGAATCAAAGAATCTACCTTCTTTCCCCGGTCCGTAACAACGATAACGCGTTTCTCCCCGACATCGACGACCTCCGCCGGGGCCCACGCGCAATCGCTGTCCTCGACCCAGACGTTGTAGCCCTTGCGGAAGTTCATCCGAGCAGCCTGAAAGACAGAGAGAGAGAGAGAGAGAGAGAGAGAGAGAGAGAGATCAAAACCCTAGAATCACTGCAGAGAAAATAGTTGGGGAGGAATGAAAAATAAGAATAAAAAAAGCCCTAGAAAAAGAGTAAGAGGCGGATCTTCTCACGGGTGTCTGTTTTTTCATCTTCCCGCTCTAACAGATGGAAGGCAGATGGAGTTGAAATCAAAATGCGGGAATAGTCCTTCTGGTATTTATACACCGCCTGATATATCCATTGCATACTCCTCGCACGTGTGGGATTTTAAGCATCCGGCCGGTCCACGGCAGAGCTTTGTATGCTAAGCTTAACATACAACGTGTCACGCGGGGCCCACCGTAATGTTTTTATGAAATCCAATCCGTCCATCATGTAATCTAACTCAGTCACTCCTTCTCTCATTAACTTCATACCTCTAAAAGACTCAAGTGGACTACAACATGGGAAACAGTTGGAATAGAGACGCCCACCACTAAAAGCTTTCCACAACGTATGTGGGTCCCATAATTTTTTATTGAATTCAATCCATTCATGAGATGAATCCCACCATGATGAATGTGCAATCAAAAAATAGGTTTATTCCAACGCTCAAGATTGCCACACCACGTAATTCTAGAGTTCTTAAGCATGATTTCGCATGGTGTGGCCCACATGAATTCTGACCGGTCTGATTTTGGGCCTATAACATGAAAGATGCAGGTTCTTGGATGATAGACGGATTAGATGTCATTAACACATCATGGCGGGCCCAACCATCGCCTTGTAGGTGAAGCTTAACCAGCGTAGTAATGCAGTAGATGCGACCTCTTTATAGCATCTCTTTCCTTCTCCCGCTAAATATGGCGGAGGTTTGGGTTAGGAAGACGCGGTGAAAAGGAATATTCGATGCTCCGACGTAGTATCCATATCCCTATTCATGCTCACCCAAATAACGTACGTAGGAAAATAAATATTAAATCAAACCGTTCAAATGGTGGGCCACAGCGTTCATGAATAGTACGAAAAATCCGGATTTTTTTGGATAATCCAGACATCTGATCAATGGAAATTTGGTTGTTGAAATTTTAGACCGTTGGATATTTTCAAATCATAATTCGAATGCAGTTTACGACTTAATTTTAGTATGGCCCACTATTTGGACCGTTTCATTTCAGAGACATGTATGCAATATGTACATTTTTTGTCTGCATGCGCATGGAGTATACTTTTTGTATACCGTCCATGCGTGAAATTGGACGTGAGTTTGCTTCGGAAGAAATTGCAAGTGACTACGTTTCGCCTTGTCTGGACTCAGGAGCTAGCGTGTCGGTCCCCATTGGGGCCCACATGCTGAGTGATATGATGATCCGAACCGTCCATTTTCGGAAATCTGTTGTGTAAGTTCCACATTAAAACTCTTATGC